>NC_056729.1:150143865-150304774 GCF_019279795.1 Protopterus annectens | reverse complement strand
TCTCATAACAATTGCATGATCTATTTCTCAAAGAGGGAGGATGTAGATCACAGTGTAAAGTGTGTGCTACATCCTTAAGAAGCATGCGAGGCTGTGCGTGCAAGCATAAATTCCAGATACATGCAATCCCTAGTGCCATTTTGAAGGAGCAGCCAGAGATTTGGATGTGGATCAACTCCAAAGTATCATCCTGTTTAACCAACCTAGAGCTGTATTTGCTGCTAACATAGATTGAGTCACCTCCATCTTTATCCCGTGTCTGTGCTACTGTTGGTCTAAATGTGTGGAAGGCACTGTAATCTTTCACTACTGGAATACTTACCAACTCTCAATAACAGCACAGATGTCTACATTCTCCATAGTGAGGAGAACATATAGGGTTTGAAGTTTCTTGTTTAGGTTCCTAGCATTGAGCAGTAACACCTTAAGGTTGCTTTGAGTATCTGTGTGTCACACAATAGGCTTTCCAATAACAACAGTACTAGGTAAATTGTTTGCTTGCCTTCTGGGATTTGTTCTTGGGGAATAATTGGGCATAGGTTTATGTGTAGTGTTAGATGTTGCTTTTGGTGTGTGCTTTAGTGATGGATGAGGGTAGGTGTTGCCGTTATATGGCTTAGGGGGTCTTTGATGTTTGGACAGGTTTCTTTTAAGTGCCTCAGCATAAAAGGATCTATGCATGTGGTGAGCAGTATGTGTGAAAGATGTAGTGTGTGTGTGTGTGTGTGTGTGTGTGTGTGTGTGTGTGTGTGTGCGCGTGTGGGTGTGTGTTTTTGATAACCTTATTTGTAAGTGAGATTTTTGCCTCCAAGGAAGTTATGTATGTACATCTCTTGCATACTGTATTAGTTTCTTTAAGGGTTAAAAGGTTGTCTGAGTACATGAGACAATTGCTACATTGTCTTAGAAGGATGCCCATATCTACCAAGCTGGCCACAGAGACATTATGAATTTGCAAATCCATGTTGTCATGACCTGTATTAGGGCTGACTGTTATGGTTTAGTGTCTTAGTTTTACAGGAGTCCCCTCAGTGGTGTCTAGGGTGAAGGCTAGATGTTAGATAGTGCTATGATGTTAGTGCTGTATGACACCATGTAGCTGGCCTACGCTTAGCTCCATGCAATGCCTTTCTGTGTTATGGGTTAAAGTCCTAAGAATTGTATTTATAGGTTTGCTTCTATACAGGTACTGCTGACCACCACTGAGCAGTGAACAGCTGCACAAAACAAGCCTAATTTCTAGCAGACAGAAAAAGCTGAAAACTAACTCCTGTGTCATCTGGCCAATACACAACTGCACCTTAAGCTCCCTGGAGTGCCTCACAACTTAAAGAGACCAGGTAAACAACTTCTGTCACAAGATGGATGGTCTTGCAACTTCTTAATGTAAAAGCACAGCCAAAGTAGCTCCAGCTCTCAAGTACAGGTTAACACCCAAATGAATCCCTAAAAAGACCTCTGGCTGATGAACAATCTCACTTTAAGCCTCCCTATGTTTTTCCCAACTCAGGCAGACAAGGCTACTTTTCTACTTCAACTAGATTTGCAGACACAGACTTCTTAATGTAAAACCACACTTTAGATAAACAAAAGTGTAAATGTATTAGAAACAAATAAAATAAGTAGCTACAACAAGTAATTCTTACTTTAAGCCTCCCTGTGCATTTTCCAAGTTGGAGTGACCAGGCCACTTTACTACTGCCACCAGAATAGCAGTCCCAGTCTTCTTAATGTAAAACACACTTTAGTTAGCCAAAAGTGAAAAGGTAATGGAAACAAATCAAACAACTAGCTACAACAATTAATTCTCACTTCAAGCCTCCCTGTGTGCTTGACAGACCAGGCTTCAATTCTACTCCCACTGAAATTGCCGTCCCATTATTCATAATAATAAGTATATATAGGTCTTGTTATGTCTTCTGCTGTATACTGTATTTTAACATATTGTTTGAAAATTCTCTGTATACTGTATTTTAACATATTGTGTAAAACTGTGGAACTTTTCTTCCTGGGCCTCTGCTGAAAATGGACCAGTGTCCAGTCGGACCATCCCAGTTAACAAATGTAAAATAAAATAAAAATAAATAAAATAATGAAAATATACAGCCACAACTGAAAAGATACCATAAACAAGTCTAACAACTAGCTACAAATAATTGCAAGGTGATTCAAAGTCAGACAAGTTAGCAATGAGGAACATGCACACTTCAAGGCAATTTCAAAGTACACTTGCAGTCTAAGGTGAGGACCTTCACAGTTTCTTCTGTCAGCAACCAGCAAGATGAGCCGAGATGATAAGATGAGCAGAGATGATAAGACTGGGAGATGCTTCAAGGACCAGCTATAAAGTAGGGGCAGACAGCTCAAACGCCTCCAAGTATAAAACCAAAACAGTAATAGGGAGAGTGGGCGGGAATCAAACTCAGAAAAGTGCCTAAGCCCAGCACATAAACCAAAAAGCAATGCGAACTATAAATATGGTATATTGGAGTAGGCTGTGTAGATCAAACTGAATTCTATATGGTAGTTATTCACAGACTCTACAATTGGAGGAAATACATGACATTGATGAAAATAATTTGGAGGCCATTGTCATCCTAAGAAATAATTCCAATAAATCAGTTATCCAGCAATTACCCACTGATATCCACCACGGCAGGTAAAATAAAGTAAAATTTTATTACAGATAAGTGTTTTTGAGCTACTGCTCTTATTCAGATCACATAAAACACATCAGCATCAACCAAATTTAAAATGCTTAACAATCAATAAACATCAAAGATGGGGCCACCTGCCATGGCGGATATCAGTGGGTATTTGTGCATTTTGGATTTTATTTTTTACCACTGTCAACCTTTTATACTCCTGTGACTGTTTTGGATATCTAGTTATCCAACAGTTGCTTCAAAACAGTTCACATTTATCCTGTTATGGTGAGTACAAAATTTACTCCTTATGGAGAGTATTAAGAATGCTGGACAATGCTGTGAGTTCATTATAAATAAGCAACTTTACGTTAGCAGTGCAATTGCTGCGCATTGATAGCTCATCACTTGGCCATCTGTCAAGAAACGTTAGCGTGAGCAGTGAATGACTACACTTAAATCTAGGCCTCAGATCTTCCTTAGCCTTGTCAGAGTAGTACCTCATGCATTTGGCTGATTTGACACACTAGACTTCTGTTGTTCTGGGCATCTGTCAGTGGGCTTCTTGATTCTTACTATCTAGCCAGGCTTCAGGGTAGAGAATAACATAGCGGATCTAACATAGCACAACGTTTGGTGTTGCTGAGCTTTCTTTCAAGTTGATGGGACATTTGGCATTTTCTCTGTCTAAAGTGAAACAGATGCATGCAATTTTGCTTTGTTTTCTTTCCACTAACAGATTGAAGACACGACACTGTTGGTTGCAATGAAACGTTTCTGTACTAAAGCATAGCCAATAAAGTGATTATATTTGGACCTCTCAGTTTGATGACTTTAGGATACTTTGGATAACAATAAGCACTGAAGACATACTGACTGTTCTTGAACTGATACAAATCAGCAACTACTTTGCTCCATAGTTGGTCTGGTATTTCCTAAGGTATCATAATGCTTTTTGTTTTTTTTTGTTTTTTTCTTTTGAAAACAATATTGCAGATTTGACACTTTTAACATCAGTTTATCTGATATGACATACCAGTCCAAAAAACGTATGTAATGTGCCCTTTCTTTTACTTCACAATGGTCAAGATTGCTTCATGGATTTTTTTCCATCATTGCTTACATAGTTAATTTCACACAATCATTGTGTTGGATTTGAACATCAGTCCTTATGGCTCATGAATTTCATTACAGAAAGTGTAGCATAAGAGGCAAAATACCAAGACAGCTGCTATTTATTACAAACAAATTATGTTCCCATATAGCTAAGTGCCTAGATCTGTCTCTTCCTACTGGAGTGAAAGATAATGGGATGTTTAGAAACAAACTACACTGGCGGTCCACCAGCTTAATGAGACTCTATAATAATGAGAAGAAAAAAAAACTTCTTGCATTGTATAACTAATCTAAAAGTCCTCAATAAAGAATGCATCACAAATATCAGTAAGGGACTAGAAGCAACTATCAGGGATAGTACAGCAAATCATGAACTTAAATTAGTTTGTGAATCTAAGGAGAATTATAAGTCCTTCTTTAGTTATATAAGAATAACACCTATCAATATTCTGAACTTATCTAAAATGGCACCATACACTCAGAACCAGTAGACACAGCAAATATAATAGAAAACATACTCAGAGTAGAGTTCACCCCTGAAACTGCTGTCTTAATTCCACAAATTCCTGAATCCCTTACATCTCCTAATATCACAAAGGAACTGGAGAATATTTGAATAAGAGTATAATATTTTTATACAAGCATCTTATGCAGATAGAGATGCATGCACAAGGGCATTCATTTTGATAAATCTAGCAGGGTTGGTGGTCATAGAAAGAGAGCATTCATTTGTGTATACTCCAGCAGTATATGAAGGAGAAGGTGTGGACCACCATATTGTTGTACAAGCTGAATCAAGGGAAGACCCCAAGTGTTTGAAGTGCAAGTTCAGTGAAATTTGTAACCCCCAGACGAATATTACATTAGAGAGGCATTTGTTTTACACAAGAGATCAGAAACCAGGGGGAAACATTTGCATCGTATATAATTGACTTGAGAAACAGAGCAGAAATGTGTCAGTTTTGTGATTTAAAAGATGAGCTAATAAAGGACAGGCTTGTATGTAGTATTAACAGTGCTTCTGTGAGAAAGATTTTACTTTGTGACAGTGATTTAACATTGAACAAAGCCATAGAGATTTGCTAAATCCACGAGGTGACAGAGAAACACACAAGTATGCTGGCGAGTGACAAGAGCATGGTTTCAATTGGCTCCAGAGCACATGTAGATAGTATGCAACATGTGGCAAACAAGAGCAAGCCTAAGCACATGGCAGCTACAGGGTTTCCAAATAACCACAAGGCTTTCTAGAAAGTTCCAAGAAGGGTGCAAGCTCCAGTGCCAACTCAGTTCAGTATAAACATGAATCAGCAAAACCCAAATCTAGTTTTAACTCGCAATTGTGGTATGAATCATGAGTCTAAAAGAGAAAAGTGCTTAGCATTTGGCCAGGAATGTCACAAGTGTAAAAAAATAATTTCCAAAAGTTTTGCAAATCAAGTAAGGCTCACACAGTTGTAGATAAAAGTCGCACAAAAAAAAAACAAGTTATGTAGCGCAGAAGCAGTCAGCTTTCTATGTAGATAGTGTATCAGTGCTTGGTGAAAGAGTTGATGCCGTGAACTTATTAACAAGAAGTGAAGTGTTTTGTACTGCCCGGATTAAAGGAAGATCCACAGAGCTCAAAGTAGATATTGATTCAAGGTGTAATGTTATATCAGCAGACACATTTGCTAGAGTGAGAACTAATGGATAACTCAATGTAACCAGTAGTGTGAGACTTGTTGCTTATGGAGTTGTTGAAATTCAAACTAAAGGTTCAGTGATATTTTCATGTTATTTGGCTGAGAACTGTTACAACTTGTTATTCTATATAGTCCGAAGACCAGTGCAGTCTTTATTGGGTCTCAAAGATAGTTTAAGAATGAATCTGCTTTCTTTTGCTAAAGAAGTTCATCACATAAGCGCATTTCCAACTTCTAATTTTTCAGAAGCCATTTTCTCAGAGTATGCTGATGTTTTTGATGGCAAGTTAAGCAAACTTCCAGTTGTGTATTTCATGGAGTTGGACCCAGAAGTCACTCCAGTAGTCAGCCCAGCAAGAAGAGTTCCGATAGCTATGCAAGATAAATTTAAGGCTCAGCTGGACAAAATGGTGCAGCAAGGTGTGATTTGTCCAGTCATGAACCAACTGAATAGGTGTTGTCCATGGTAGCTGCTCACAAAAAAGCCTCAGATGAAATCAGAATATGCATTGACCCAAGAGATTTGAATAAAGCTTTAAAGAGACTGTATCATCCAATGCACACAGTCAAAGTTGCAGCTCTAATACTGATTGCCACTGTATTTTCTGTTTTGGATACAAAGAGTTCATTTTGGCAAGTGATACTAGATCGCAAATCCTCATTTCTAAGTACTTTTGGTACTCTCTTTGGCAGATACAGATTCCTAAGGATGCCATTTGTAATACATTCTGCAGGTGAAGTTTTTCAGCATGCAATGGAACAAATTTTTGGGTCCCTATTATTTTAGCGAATGCAACATATTGTGAACACTGTTTAGTCGAACGTCATTACATAAAATGGCAAAATACCGAAAGCGCGGAACAGCGATTTTTTTTCCTAGGGAAAAAAATCCCTGGGCTGTTTTTGGGATTTCCTCCACTGTGGTGTGATCTCGGAGTTGGTATATTTAAGTAGGGGGGTGTGGGGGGTGAAGCTCCCCACTTTATTTTGTGTTTTGATTTTTTTTTCCATGTGTTCAACATTTTGGGTTTTCGGGGATTGTGGGTCAATTATATAGCATTCACAATTCATTGCATTCGCTTATATAAAATAGACCCCAAATTTTTTGGATTATCCTTGTGCCATAATACTAGATAATCTATTAGTTGGAGGCAATAGTGAAGCAGAGCATGACAGAAACCTCATGAAAGTTCTAGACAGAGCACATGAAGTAAACTTGAAGCTCAATCCTCTGAAGTGCAAATCCATATTCCCAGAAGTTACGTATGTAGGTCATTTGTTTATGAGTACAGGCTTAAGACCAGACCTGAACAAACAAGCAGCTATTCTTGAAATATCAGCACCAGACAATGTACAAGCTTTACAGTGTTTTCTGGACATGGCCAACTATCTAGGAAAATTTATACCAGACTTCAGTGAGTTGACAACACCTTTAAGAGAGCTCACATGCAAAAATGTTGAATGGTCATGGCTGGAACAGCACCAGAAGGCATTTGAAGACCTCAAGCAGAAAATTGCCACCCCACCTACATTAAGATACTATGATGTGAACAAACCACTTACTCTTTAATGTGATGCTTCAAATTTTCATCTAGGCGCAGTTATATTTCAAGAGGGCAGACCAGTAGCCTAGCATCAAGAACACTAACCCAAACTATGATGCAGTATACTCAAATTGAGAAGGAACTTTTGGCAATAGTATTTGCATGTTCCAAGTTTCATGATTATATTTATGGTTGAGCTATTCAGACTGAACCTGATCATCAACCTCTAGTTACTATTCTAAAGAAGCCTATGCATTCCACTCCAGCGAGATTACAAAGAATGATGCTCGGATTGCAAAAGTACAATTTCAAAATGGTCTACACTAAAGGCAAATTGCTCTATTTGGCTGATATCTTATCCAAATTGCCCAGAATTACAAAAGAACAGCTTAATGTAGAGACTTTTGACTTTGATGTGATATCAGTGCATAATTTTTCCACCACTAGACTTGATGAGTTAAGAGATCACACTCAGACTGATCCAATTTTGCAGAAGCTCAATCACTATATTAATGTTGGATGGCCATCAAAGCAATCTAGTATATCACCTGCTGTGCAAACGTATTATCCTTACAGAGATGAATTGTTGATGGAAGATGGCATTATTTTCAAAGGCCCTAAAATTGTTGTTCCTGCTTCCTTACAACAAGAATATTTCCACATTTTGCATCGTGGTCACCCTGGGTCCACAACCACTAATAGTAGAGCAAGAGAATTATTATTTTAGCCTTCAATACCAAAAGACATTCACAGAGTTCTTCTTGTTCAGTATGCTGTAGTACTAGATCAGAGAACCACTTCAGCTAATCCAGTTCCTGAACTACCTTGGGCTACTGTTATCAACTGATATCTTTGAGTGGAACAATCAACACTACTTAGTTATGACAGACTCTTATTTGAATTGGTTTGAGATTGATCTACTACCTAACCTAACCTAACCTCAACTGCTGTTATTACTAGTTGAAACATCATTTCTGAGTTCATGGTAGTCTACCCAAACATTTTTCTGACAATGGTACTCAATTTACTAGCCAGTTGTTTCAGAAATTTGCAAAAGAATGGGACTTTTAACCTATCACTAGTAGTCCTGAATATCCTCAGTCCAATTGTCTAGCTGAACGTGCAGTGCAGAGTGCAAAGCAATTACTTGAAAGGTCAAAGCATGGCAATACCGATGCATTCTTGAATTTCCTTTATCTCAAAAACATACCCCATGATGATATTCTTGGCTCACCTGCTCAAAGACTACTTCCCAGGCAAACTAGAACTACACTACCTATTTCTTCAAGTTTTTTGTAGACCAAATCCAGACAACAAAAGGTTTTGATTGAATAGGACAGATTACAGGCATCTGTGCCAAGCCAAGATCTTACTTGGTAAATTCCGAGGGTGTGGAGTATAGGAGGAATGACAGATATCTTCTTTCTGTACCAGAATCATCATCATCACTGCAATCACAACATTGTTTCTGTGATGCGGACTCTAAATCAAAGAGTGAATCAAACACTGTTTCCAGACCAGAATGTGTTAAAAATTCTGATTCCATTTCAGAAAGTGATTTGAACATTCCACAGGTCAACCATTTTGCAGAAACTGTTCCAGTTGCTAAACCTAATTCCCAGTTTTGTCACACAATATGGACGAGTATCTAAGCCTAGTGTGAAATACACAGCAATTTGGACTTGATTGTACATACATGTGTATTTAGTATTGTATAATGTATGACTAAAGATTACCTGTGATTTCTGCATGCCAAATAGTCTCATAACAATTGCATGATCTATTTCTCAAAGAGGGAGGATGTAGATCACAGTGTAAAGTGTGTGCTACATCCTTAAGAAGCATGCGAGGCTGTACGTGCAAGCATAAATTCCAGATACATGCAATCCCTAGTGCCATTTTGAAGGAGCAGCCAGAGATTTGGATGTGGATCAACTCCAAAGTATCATCCTGTTTAACCAACCTAGAGCTGTATTTGCTGCTAACATAGATTGAGTCACCTCCATCTTTATCCCGTGTCTGTGCTACTGTTGGTCTAAATGTGTGGAAGGCACTGTAATCTTTCACTACTGGAATACTTACCAACTCTCAATAACAGCACAGATGTCTACATTCTCCATAGTGAGGAGAACATATAGGGTTTGAAGTTTCTTGTTTAGGTTCCTAGCATTGAGCAGTAACACCTTAAGGTTGCTTTGAGTATCTGTGTGTCACACAATAGGCTTTCCAATAACAACAGTACTAGGTAAATTGTTTGCTTGCCTTCTGGGATTTGTTCTTGGGGAATAATTGGGCATAGGTTTATGTGTAGTGTTAGATGTTGCTTTTGGTGTGTGCTTTAGTGATGGATGAGGGTAGGTGTTGCCGTTATATGGCTTAGGGGGTCTTTGATGTTTGGACAGGTTTCTTTTAAGTGCCTCAGCATAAAAGGATCTATGCATGTGGTGAGCAGTATGTGTGAAAGATGTAGTGTGTGTGTGTGTGTGTGTGTGTGTGTGTGTGTGTGTGTGTGTGTGTGTGTGTGTGTGTGCGCGCGTGTGGGTGTGTGTTTTTGACAACCTTATTTGTAAGTGAGATTTTTGCCTCCAAGGAAGTTATGTATGTACATCTCTTGCATACTGTATTAGTTTCTTTAAGGGTTAAAAGGTTGTCTGAGTACATGAGACAATTGCTACATTGTCTTAGAAGGATGCCCATATCTACCAAGCTGGCCACAGAGACATTATGAATTTGCAAATCCATGTTGTCATGACCTGTATTAGGGCTGACTGTTATGGTTTAGTGTCTTAGTTTTACAGGAGTCCCCTCAGTGGTGTCTAGGGTGAAGGCTAGATGTTAGATAGTGCTATGATGTTAGTGCTGTATGACACCATGTAGCTGGCCTACGCTTAGCTCCATGCAATGCCTTTCTGTGTTATGGGTTAAAGTCCTAAGAATTGTATTTATAGGTTTGCTTCTATACAGGTACTGCTGACCACCACTGAGCAGTGAACAGCTGCACAAAACAAGCCTAATTTCTAGCAGACAGAAAAAGCTGAAAACTAACTCCTGTGTCATCTGGCCAATACACAACTGCACCTTAAGCTCCCTGGAGTGCCTCACAACTTAAAGAGACCAGGTAAACAACTTCTGTCACAAGATGGATGGTCTTGCAACTTCTTAATGTAAAAGCACAGCCAAAGTAGCTCCAGCTCTCAAGTACAGGTTAACACCCAAATGAATCCCTAAAAAGACCTCTGGCTGATGAACAATCTCACTTTAAGCCTCCCTATGTTTTTCCCAACTCAGGCAGACAAGGCTACTTTTCTACTCCAACTAGATTTGCAGACACAGACTTCTTAATGTAAAACCACACTTTAGATAAACAAAAGTGTAAATGTATTAGAAACAAATAAAATAAGTAGCTACAACAAGTAATTCTTACTTTAAGCCTCCCTGTGCATTTTCCAAGTTGGAGTGACCAGGCCACTTTACTACTGCCACCAGAATAGCAGTCCCAGTCTTCTTAATGTAAAAACACACTTTAGTTAGCCAAAAGTGAAAAGGTAATGGAAACAAATCAAACAACTAGCTACAACAATTAATTCTCACTTCAAGCCTCCCTGTGTGCTTGACAGACCAGGCTTCAATTCTACTCCCACTGAAATTGCCGTCCCATTATTCATAATAATAAGTATATATAGGTCTTGTTATGTCTTCTGCTGTATACTGTATTTTAACATATTGTTTGAAAATTCTCTGTATACTGTATTTTAACATATTGTGTAAAACTGTGGAACTTTTCTTCCTGGGCCTCTGCTGAAAATGGACCAGTGTCCAGTCGGACCATCCCAGTTAACAAATGTAAAATAAAATAAAAATAAATAAAATAATGCAAATATACAGCCACAACTGAAAAGGTACCATAAACAAGTCTAACAACTAGCTACAAATAATTGCAAGGTGATTCAAAGTCAGACAAGTTAGCAATGAGGAACATGCACACTTCAAGGCAATTTCAAAGTACACGTGCAGTCTAAGGTGAGGACCTTCACAGTTTCTTCTGTCAGTAACCAGTAAGATGAGCCGAGATGATAAGATGAGCAGAGATGATAAGACTGGGAGATGCTTCAAGGACCAGCTATAAAGTAGGGGCAGATAGCTCAAAAGCCTCCAAGTATAAAACCAAAACAGTAATAGGGAGAGTGGGAGGGAATCAAACTCAGAAAAGTGCCTAAGCCCAGCACATAAACCAAAAAGCAATGTGAACTATAAATATGGTATATTGGAGTAGGCTGTGTAGATCAAACTGAATTCTATATGGTAGTTATTCACAGACTCTACAATTGGAGGAAATACATGACATTGATGAAAATAATTTGGAGGCCATTGTCATCCTAAGAAATAATTCCAATAAATCAGTTATCCAGCAATTACCCACTGATATCCACCACGGCAGGTAAAATAAAGTAAAATTTTATTACAGATAAGTGTTTTTGAGCTACTGCTCTTATTCAGATCACATAAAACACATCAGCATCAACCAAATTTAAAATGCTTAACAATCAATAAACATCAAAGATGGGGCCACCTGCCATGGCGGATATCAGTGGGTATTTGTGCATTTTGGATTTTATTTTTTACCACTGTCAACCTTTTATACTCCTGTGACTGTTTTGGATATCTAGTTATCCAACAGTTGCTTCAAAACAGTTCACATTTATCCTGTTATGGTGAGTACAAAATTTACTCCTTATGGAGAGTATTAAGAATGCTGGACAATGCTGTGAGTTCATTATAAATAAGCAACTTTACGTTAGCAGTGCAATTGCTGCGCATTGATAGCTCATCACTTGGCCATCTGTCAAGAAACGTTAGCGTGAGCAGTGAATGACTACACTTAAATCTAGGCCTCAGATCTTCCTTAGCCTTGTCAGAGTAGTACCTCATGCATTTGGCTGATTTGACACACTAGACTTCTGTTGTTCTGGGCATCTGTCAGTGGGCTTCTTGATTCTTACTATCTAGCCAGGCTTCAGGGTAGAGAATAACATAGCTGATCTAACATAGCACAACGTTTGGTGTCGCTGAGCTTTCTTTCAAGTTGATGGGACATTTGGCATTTTCTCTGTCTAAAGTGAAACAGATGCATGCAATTTTGCTTTGTTTTCTTTCCATTAACAGATTGAAGACACGACACTGTTGGTTGCAATGAAACGTTTCTGTACTAAAGCATAGCCAATAAAGTGATTATATTTGGACCTCTCAGTTTGATGACTTTAGGATACTTTGGATAACAATAAGCACTGAAGACATACTGACTGTTCTTGAACTGATACAAATCAGCAACTACTTTGCTCCATAGTTGGTCTGGTATTTCCTAAGGTATCATAATGCTTTTTGTTTTGTTTTTTTTTTCTTTTGAAAACAATATTGCAGATTTGACACTTTTAACATCAGTTTATCTGATATGACATACCAGTCCAAAAAACGTATGTAATGTGCCCTTTCTTTTACTTCACAATGGTCAATATTGCTTCATGGATTTTTTTCCATCATTGCTTACATAGTTAATTTCACACAATCATTGTGTTGGATTTGAACATCAGTCCTTATGGCTCATGAATTTCATTACAGAAAGTGTAGCATAAGAGGCAAAATACCAAGACAGCTGTTATTTATTACAAACAAATTATGTTCCCATATAGCTAAGTGCCTAGATCTGTCTCTTCCTACTGGAGTGAAAGATAATGGGATGTTTAGAAACAAACTACACTGGCGGTCCACCAGCTTAATGAGACTCTATAATAATGAGAAGAAAAAAAAAACTTCTTGCATTGTATAACTAATCTAAAAGTCCTCAATAAAGAATGCATCACAAATATCAGTAAGGGACTAGAAGCAACTATCAGGGATAGTACAGCAAATCATGAACTTAAATTAGTTTGTGAATCTAAGGAGAATTATAAGTCCTTCTTTAGTTATATAAGAATAACACCTATCAATATTCTGAACTTATCTAAAATGGCACCATACACTCAGAACCAGTAGACACAGCAAATATAATAGAAAACATACTCAGAGTAGAGTTCACCCCTGAAACTGCTGTCTTAATTCCACAAATTCCTGAATCCCTTACATCTCCTAATATCACAAAGGAACATGTACTGAAAGTTCTTTCTAAGATCAAAAATACTTTTTCTGTGGAGCTTGATAATTTACCTCAATGCCTAATAAACAGCAGCAAGCATGCCTTTGTGGAACTCCAAAAATTGTTTAACCTGAGATTAGCTACAGGATATGTCCCCACAGTATGGCAAACTGCAGTGGTGTACCATGGGCACGCAAAACAATAAACCCATTAACCCGATTAGTCTGATTTGCAAAGCCATCTAACTCATCATATCAGATGTCCTGTTGTGTCAAAAGAAGAAACTGCTTACTTAGTTTAAATAACTTCTGTGAGAAGGCCACATAAATTATAGGCTGCATTCATTCTTTTCAAAAGGTTATTTGGATCTAGCCAAATTATTTGACACTATACCCATTGCTCTGGCATTCTAAATAAGCCAAGTGTATTAAAACATACATGGTGAGGTGGGTAGCCAACTGACTGAAAGACAGAACCCACAAAACTTTGGTGGCAGAAACCTCCTCAGAAAGTATGAGAGTAACCAATGTGTATTCCAGGGCTCAGTACAGATCCCTCCTTTTTGGCACATACTCGCCTGTTCTGCAGATTGAGAATTAAGACCTTTGTTTAACCAAGTTTGAAAATGGCTACAGATTGAGCACTGTTGTCAGATCTCCCATTTATTACAGCAGCAGCAACTGATACTTAAACAAGTGGTGCATGGAAAAAGGACTAAAATTAAGTGTAAAAAGGTGATATTGCCGTATTTTTAAAGAGCCCATTCCCTCAGTATTCAGAATAGCCAATCCCCCACCACAACATTATAATGTAATCAGGAAGTTTGGAATGAAGGCCAGTAGTTCCCTCTTTGAAAGTCATTCAGTTTAGTACAACTAATATTTAAATGAATATTATCAAGAAAGTATCATCCATCTGTATGAAGCCCTAATTAGACCAATTATTAGGTACAGCACCCGCTTTGGGATTTACCTTTCTAGACATATTAAGCAATTGGAAAGGCACCAAGGGTTTCTAACAAAGAGGATTGTTGGCCTAAAGTGCCAGAGCACCAAGGAATTCTAAAATTGCTATCTCTTTATTTGTTTTAAGGTTTTTTTGTGGAGTATCAGTACCTGGTGTCCCATGCCTTTATGTACCGCATCCTCCTTGATCTCTTGTATCATCACAAGTAAATAGACCCATTAAAACTACAACTAGAATTTTAAATTTTGACCAGCACATACATATAATGCATTGAAGGGACTAATTTATTACCCAGAGCCTACCTCACCTCTGCAGCAGATCTCTCCTGCATATTGAACAAAGAGACACCTTAACATTCTTTATATTAGACCTAGGTTACTGGATGGGTATCCATAAATTTACTCCATGATTGACCCACTTTGCCCTTCTTGTGAAGGGGGTACAGCATGATTATGAGTATTGGCAAGGCATCAATGGTATGCCTCATTTTCCTTGTATTGCTATTATCCTATGATCCCATACTTCAACCGAGAGTGGAATGTTTTATTTCTGACAATTTAAGTGTCTGTAAGTCTTTATCATGTTTTGTGATATATACAATTCTATAGCAAGTTACCAAGTCCAGTATATAACTTAGAATACTGCCCAGAAATATATATCACTTGAGTTTGTGTTTTTGTCTGTGTTCTGTGATCCTGCATCCTCACCTACTACTCTTTGCTTATGATGCTTAATAGGCTGAACTGCATGAATTTTCAATGCTTCTGTCTCATGAATCTGCAAATTAAAGCTTCAGTGAGTGTGCATATCATTTACTTCACAAGTATGCGAATCATGATCTCAGCATTTTAGTGAATCAGACACCCCAGACTTGTGAGTCATAGGCAGTGTAAGTCTACAGATCATCTCACTAACTGTTGCTCTCTCTAGTGTTCTGCATCTGCATACAGTGAATTCATTTTATTATTTCCAACTACTAATATGCATGCTTTCCGAAAATAGTTGTTTTACTGATACATCTTGAAACAGTAAAGTGCATTGTTTTAATTAATACCACCAACACAACTCTTTCTGATCAAGTGTTTGCACTCTGTGATGAATAAATTAGTAGAGGCTTTTGAGTCTAACATTGAATCTTTCAAGCCTAATTTCTTCAATACACATTCATTTTTAATACTGCATTCTGCTCCATTATCAAACTTAAGTGAAAGATATCTCCTATTTGTAGAATTATTTTCAGTTTAGTTATTTTGCATTGCCAACGATGTTGAGGTTCTGTACCTAGTAAAGCAACAGTGTGCATGGTTTCTAAACACATAGCAGCCATATTCACAAATAAATCTTCAGATTTGTATGGGTCAGACAGGGAATTGTATTGAACAGCAAGTAAGAATCACAACCTATTTGCATCAGTCAAATGTAAGACATTAGCAACTCCTTTTTCTTTGATATGCAGACCTGACAAATGGTTAAATAGTCCATAGTTCCTGTATGTCTACCGAGTACCACTCATGGCTTTTTAACATGCTGATAGGACAAAATGGTGATACCTGAGCTGAATGCTTATTAGTTTTAACTTTTTTTTTTATCAAACTCATGCCCACCAGTAGATTATTTACTGCCAGGATGTTTGAAGCATTTCTCCTATTTTACTTTATACTGACAGATTTATACTGTCTGGCAATAGCAGACTTTCTACATTTTAATGTAGCAGACATACAAATCTTTAGCAAGCTCTTTCATCTGAATACTAGTTAATTCTGCTGCTCTACATATGTTCAAAGATTTGTTAAATGTTATTTCAAGCTCAGACAGTAGTTTGCTTCTTCCTTTGTAATTTTAATGCCACAACACATCAGTCTAACAAACATTGGCCCTATGCATTAGTTCAGTCTTGTATGCATAAATAGACTCATATATACCTTGATTTTGGTGAAAAACAAATGGTTACTTTATGACAAGTTCTTTTAAGCTTACAGTAGTGTGTGAACTTGTCTTTAATGGCAGCTAAATCATTTTGTTGTTCTTCACTATTAACTGTTGTTAAATACCTTAATAATGTTATTTTTGGTCAGGTACAGAACTTGCACATCTTTACTTTTTTTGCAGGTACCCGAAAGAATACTGAGTTTGTACATCCAGTTTATGTCCACATTACATTGGACTGACAATGACGCTGATTAATACCACAATACATTATTTAACTGGTTGGTAAAGAAGACAGTAGAAATAATTATGGCTTTTTGTCTGTACAGTGCTTTATTGTGACTTAATTTGCTAAGTTATGGTTTGTTTGTGAACGTTAGTTAACACTGCCAATTCTTTTTGCCTCCATGCCAGTTTGGTACCATTTTTCTGCAAAACATTTGCTCTGTTTTCATTTACTGTAAGTTGTCAGTTTTGGGTATGTTGAGTGCAGGTTTGCTCATTTAAATGATGAAATTCTCTAACTGATCTAGTAGCCTTATTTTATACTTTTGTATGTTTTATACTGATAATGAAGCAGAGTGGAGACAAACAGCATTTTTGTCTCACAGTCATTAGAACATTAAACTGCGCAAAATTATATGGAGCTTGAAATCTGCAGTGCATATCCCATTACATTCATTTCCTATAGACCAGATACAATCACCGTAGAGACAGCAAGTTCACTGCCAGACACTTTAACTATCATTGTAGCAAATGAAAATGAAGAAACTATTACATGACATTCTGCATGGCTGCTTAGCCTTACAGGATACTTAAACTTGCACTTCATTGTACATTACAACCACTATTTAATTTGCTGCTTGAACCTGGCTGTATTTATTATTAGCAACTTTAGATTTCCATGACCATTACATGCCAAGTCCAGTGCTAAGTTACTACCTCCATCTTCAACAACTCAGTTCTGTTCATATTAATAAAACAAAATTAAAAGTACCAAAGACTAAAGACTTATATGGAATTCTCCTTGAGTAACCCATAGGTTCATAGGTTCATAGTTTAGTACTAAGCTAACTGCCCTTGTGAGCCATTTTAAGCCTAGCCAATTATCCCTTGTAAGACTCAAACCCTGCACCTTGTGTTTGTAAGGTAAGCACCTTAGCCATTAAGCCACCCTCCCAACCATATATATCTTTTCTGTAAATTTAATTTGTGCATGCCATATTTGTGATGTTATTGTGATTAATACCACGTACAGACTTCCATCTTCATGGTTTTCTTTTGGGTATCACCACAATGTTGTTTTGTACCTGACAAATCTAATGCAAGGCTAGGTTTACTACCTGGGTTATAGTTTTTGGTTTTCCTGTACAACATGTTGTTCTTTTCATCTCTTCCCACACTGCCTTTTCATGTATTTCTGCCACATGCCTTCTTCAGGAAAGCCTGGGTTGCATTTATGAGTACTTCTAGTTCCACTTCATGGAAACATCCCTTCTGTGCTTTTGTTTGTCACTCAGAATGAATTCAAGTAATAGGTACATAAGTGGGTCTATTTTTAAACAAATTTTTTTTTTTGTTTACGGTGTGCAGTGATTCATCTTGATTGTTTTGAACTTTTACTATAATGCCTAGTTTTACTGATGAAAGTCGTTTATGCTGGATCTATTGAAGGTTATGTTTTAACAAGAGGTTATTGAAAAATGTAAGATGCTTGTTAACTTTTATACTGTACGTACTGCTGTTACAACTGAATTAATTTCTCTAAGTTTTGCTTGCCTGTTACCACTATGATTTTCTCTCCACCTCTTCCTTTTTTACTCTCATCCATTTTGCACATTTTGTTTACTAGTTATACATTTCTGTACTTTACTTGACTATACCTCCTAATCATTATCCTACTTATATTTGAATAGCTTATCCACTGTATCTTGAATTTAATGCCGCGGTGGTATGGCGGTAGCGTTGTTACCTCACAGCAAGAGGTTCTCCCGTTCGATTCACGGCTGGGCTTGGGAGTGCTTTCTGTGTGGAGTCTGCATGTCCTCCCCGTGGTTGGGTAGTGTTAGAAAGACATGCGTGCGTAAATGGGCATGCCTTTGTTGAAGGTTGAGTGTCGAGCTGGCACCTCGGTGTTTCGTAAAAATCTACTGCCAATCATTAGTGGACCGGAGTTCCGCTGTGTCGACCCCTTACCGGGAAAAGCCGAAAGACAAACAACATCCACTGTATCTTGAATTTCCCTCCTGTTGTGAGATATTGTACTCCCTGTTGTGTTTTCTGTTCTCTGGCAGCCTATTCCTCTTCTTACCTTACAGGCTCACTTCTTTTTAGAAATTGGTATGTTATTCCTTGTCTGAATTTTCAGCCAAGGCCATTTTGTTTCCTTCACAGTTTCTTCATTGATGACTTCATCATTTTCAATTATGCTTTAAAACAATAACAAATACACCAATAGCATGCATATGGCTGTCCTCCCATTAAACTGCAACTTGTTGTGTGCTTACTTATTTTTCTCTGGTCTTTACAGCAAAGTGCAGATAGCTTAATTTGGATAATGTAGTAGTGGAAGGGGGGACATTTTCTTCTTCTCATAATTCCTCACGGCCATTCCTAAACAAACATAGATGAAAGGAATCTAACCTACCATGTCTATCAAAAACACTCAGAAGCAACTGTACAGCAAAAGATCTTCACATTGTAGTCTTGTAAGAGCATCTGGTAGAAGGAGGCACAAGAACGTAGACTCCGTGCTCTTAAAGGCTCTCTGTATTTATCTGTAACCTGGGGTCAGCTGATCCACTTAAGCCAGGAGTGGCCTAACAGCTCTGATTAGCCTCCTAGAGTCATGTGGCCCATTATCCAAGGCAGTCACTGCAATGTGTACCAACAAGCCTGGATTCATCTGAATGTACTCTCCCTCTTAACCCTGAAATGAATGTTTTTATTATCCTTTAGCTTTGCCTTCAGTTCCCTATTAAATTCCTGGAGTTTGCTCTATAAACCTCATCTATTACTGATTTCTCAAACCTGGTTTTAACAATATTACCCTTACTATTTTTCTCAATAAATTAAACACACCTTCCCTCACAGGATTTGTTAGACTCTCTGCTACCAAATTCAATTGAACAACTGTTCTTATTTTTGGAATGGAAGCTAGTGCCTGCAGAATTTCCTTATTTTACTCCTCCAACCTTTTCTCTCTCTCTCCCCACATCTCTCCACATTGAATTTCCATGATCTGACTACTCCTTAGTCACATATCCCATGTGTCTCATTTATTGCTTCATCCCATTATGCTTGAACTTATGAACACTTGCAACAACTACCGACAATCTCTGTATTGCCTCCCTCCACACTTCTAGAATGTTGAGTCTTATTTTATCCCATCTTTCAACAATATCTGCAGAGTATGGAACCATCTGTGGAGTATCATTAACTGTTAGTTTTCAGTTGAATGCCAAAATATTAGCCCATTTAATATTTCCCATAATTCTCCATGTTTCTCCTCACTGAGTCTCAGTCATTTTCTTCTTGCCTTTTTTGCCATAGAACGTCTATTTATAGGTCTATGTAGCTCACACCCCTTCTTCCCTTTGGTAATCTATATCATTTACCCCATGGAGATATATCTTGCCCTCCATTTCTTTAAGTTTCCTCCTCCTTTTTTTGGCTGGCATGCATTTAATTATGCATAAGTCCACCATTTTTAGTAACTTGTTATATCTTTGCAGCTCTTCAAATTCTTTAAAATGTATGTGGTCTTTTCATTTGTTTTTGAGTGCTTGTCCTCACTGAGTTATGCCCCATCTCTTCCAGATTTGCTTTCAATTACTCCTACAGTTATGACCTAACCCTCCCTTGAGCTACAGGTCATCCACTACACCCTGTCTGTCACTGTATCTTTTATTTTTCACACCTGATCTGATATGTATTGTGAACAGCCGAGGAGTGTTAAAAAAAATCCCAGTTCTTTATTGTAAGCACTTTCGTTCATCCACACTATACAATGAACTTCTTCAGACAAAACTCTACCCAACATTCAATGCCTTATATAAGGCTCTTAATTAGTCAATACATTAATAAAACAATTAACAAGCTTCCTCAAATTGATCAAACTGTTAAGTGCTATAAGAAATGCCATTGCAAATGGAATTTAAATTGCTAAAAGAACTGATATTTAAAAATTCCATCTAGCCACAAGGAGGGAAGCAAAGGATAGACTGTCATCCATCCAATTATCTATGTTATCCCTGTTGGTGAAAAGGGTGCTACTCTGCTTGACATGTAGTGGAAATTTGTTCCAGAGGTACAGGATACATTGCAATATGAATCTGTCATACCAATGAGTCTTATCTGTGTGCTGGTGAAGGTTTAGTTCCTTTAACCAGATATTTGAGGAACCATTTGTTCTAAAAAGAAATAGGAGATCAAAGATGGTCAGATCTTTCATTTTTTCAAAAGGGTAGGTACAGATCCTCATGGAGGAGGCTATAAGCAACTGGGTACATAGAGATGACTGCCAGTTTGTCCTGATAAGTAAGACGTCTGAGACCATTGATCTTTTTAATTATGAATCTCTGCCATTTCTCAAACTGAATGCTATGTTTAGACAAGAGAAGGCTTTTTCTGCAGTGGCAAATTTGAATCTAGGACTAACTAGACTAAGTGATGTTTCTTGACTACTTCTAAGGGAGTCGTTTTGTTCTCTAACACTGAGCAGCCTTTTAAAGGGACGGCAGTAGCTAAAGGTAAGAATTTTGAATATCAGAATACGTAGGGGATAGATGGCTCTATTACTAATTGTCAGCCAATGTGCCTCTTCATATAGTGTGCAATGGCAGTAGTTTATGTCTGTGAGATGAGTAAAAAGGATTTTGTTTTTGGCTATCTAATTTTTGAGTGATGATGCTGAATGAAGGAGAATTAGTAGTATGTTATACTCACTCTTGCGGAGAAAGAGATTTTTGGCTAAGGCCATACAGACTTTTGGGGTAAGAAGGTATGACAGCCTGTAACTTAACTGATCACAAGAATACTATGAATTGAATGATCAGCAGTAAGTTGGTGAAACTTGAACAGCTGATATTCAAGTTAATAAATTAGATCCAGCAAGAGCAGTGCTGTGCTTTGGTCAACAGAAACAGAAGCATCCCACACACATATCTGAATCGGACACATAGCTAGAAAAGGGTGAAGGGATACTGGGTGCAGTATGTTACGGGTCATGATTGGTAGATGCTGATGGGCTGGGACTGATATGTAGTTTTGGTCATTGCTGAAACGAACACTTCACTTGTTGTCTTCTATCTGCGGAAAGCTAATTATTACATTTGTAGTAAGTGACCTGCTACACCACTTACACATTTTCAGTAGAATATCTTTTTTTTTTTTTTTTGGTGGGAGCTTTTCTCAACTTGCACCTAGGCACCAAACATTGGAAGCATATGTCTCTAATATGAATAGATAAAACAACCCTGGTATCACTATATCTAATGGCATAGTCATGCAGAAAATGTTGTGAAAATCTGAAAACAATGGTCATTGACTGGGGGGAATGCTAGATTTTACTTATTCAGCGTTCTGATGCTGAAATATTTTTTACCCTTTTAATTTTTTTTAAATAATCAGATGTTTATATTTTCTGGTTCTCATATAACTGTCAGCACCAGTTTTTAACATGAAACTGTAGTGTGCAATGAAACAGTTACTCTGCTCTTGAATGACCCTCTGCCTCCATCAGTTCAGTAGGAGCTGGGAGATGTACCCCAGGGATCTCACCTGAAAGATCTTTACCTGTCTTAATTTAACTTGACTGCCTACAGCTATTACAAAAGTATCTAAGGGTATTTGATAAAACTAAGAAAGAAAATAATGAATAATTAACAAATGATTTACTCACCTATTAAGCAACCCAATTACATATAAAAACCATGGTTAATGTAAAAGGATATCTGCAGTGAACAAGAACAAACATAAATAATAAATACAAAATGAGTAAAAAGAAGAGCTCAAGCAACTGTTTAGTTTATAATTCAGTTTAGGAAAGAAGACCACACTCACACCTCTCTTTAAATTAACTAATGTCAACAAAAACAGAATCATGAGAAAATGATCAGAAAGAAAAAGTACTAATGGGTTTCATTTTCTGGAAACATTATAATTTAAAGTAAACCTACTGCAATGAACAAATTATAGCCTTATTTCCTATAGTTTCAACACATACACACACACACACATACACACACACACACACACACACACACACACACACACACACACACACACGAAAAAAGCACACTGTCGATACTGTTAAGAAGAAAACTAATAAACATAGTTTAGCCAATGTAACATAATGTAAAAGGCAAAAGTTTAAGTTCACCAGTGTCACTCAGCAGTAATATATACAATTGCAACTTGCCATAAAAATGGGAAATATGTTAAGCTCAGTCCACTCAACTACTGATTAACTGATTCTTCAAACAAGGCATACAGCTAAATATTGTTTACACCTAGCTACTTAAAATGTAAACCTGTGTGGCTCAGGGAATTTTGAAATGTGGCAAGTCAGTAGCTACCATATATGTGAATGAACTTTGTGTGAAGACAAACCACAGAATGTACATATTGAGGTATTGGCATAATCACCAATGCAAGTTGTGTGAAAATGTTTAAACTCATTGTATCAGCACAAAAATTGAGGGAGGCCGGTAATAAGGCACTACAGACACACTCACAAGGGCAGAGTGCTGTAAATAATAGCACAGCAGGCATCTGCCCAGGACACTCCAGTGAGAGACTAGCATTACTCATATGAGAAACATGGACATGCCAGGAGGGTAGTATATGAATTTCCATGCAATCACAGTTTGCTCCTGAGTATGCTTCACAGGGCATGTCAGTGATGCAAATAAATTGTGCCACCCTCCGGCTAAATGTGCAGGATTATAGTCAGGAATAACTAATGTGCAAATGAGATGTATATATTACATCTCTCAGAAACAAAACAAAACATGCTAATGCCAAAGGCACAAGGATACACTACATGAAGGATATACCAACAAGATGTGTATAATAATCCTTATATGGTTGTATGACACTCCACAGCAATGTTCGTTGCCACTGCTGCCTTTGCAAAAACATTAACAATTGTGTCTACAAGCACCATCCCACAGATGAAGATGTACATTAACTACAAGAACCACGTCTGCTGTGGTTAAAGGGAGACAGGCTGCATCAGTTGTGTATAAAACCAAACGACCAAAGCCAGTCAATCCACTCCAAGATACATGCCAGGATGGAAGGTGAAATGGATGATGGAAACAACACAGACATGGTGTGAGACCCTGATACCTCTGACAGACATGAGTCATCAAGTCAAAAGGGTACCCTGCATGGCTATGTCAAAAGTTACAAAGAAAAGAAAAAACTCCTCATAGAGTGGTATACCTAGTTACAATATATATATATATATATATATATATATATATATATATATATATATATATATACACACATATTGGAGAGTGTGCTTTAAAAAAGTTTTTTATTATGTCCCAAGATGTATCATTCTGTGATGCAAATAGCATAGATAAACAAATCTAACTGCATGCCAACTCCTTATAAAGAATGATTACTTTCATATCCACCAGTGGTCAGCAGTGACAAAATTGCATATTTACATCCTGCAGCCACACACACAGTGATAGTTTATCAAGTGATTGCTTTACAGCTTACTCATGGGCAAGAGCCTCATGAATAATTTATGAAGGGTGGTAGTATACTTGACCTTCTATACCACTTTTGTAATTCAGATGGAGGTAATAGGGGCATTTTATATCTGTTTGACATAGATTATCTTTTCCATAAAAATGTTGGGATTTGGCATGCTCCAGAGGCAAGTGGAGATTCTATTAGGATATTACAGGTTACAGCTAGCTGTATCCTCCAACATGTTGTCGAGAGCCTTTGCATGAGCCTAGATTAGTATGCCTCAGATATATGTGGACTAAAATCCAGTTATGTGTAGGTACTGTGTATGCTATTTTCACTGCTATCTATGCTTGTGCCACAGATATCACTCATGACTATGTCAACCAGTATGAGTATTGTTCCTTAAGGGTGTAAGTGCTATGTGACCACAAGAGTGGCTTGTGGATATTTGTGATAAGCATTCCACAAGCAGCCTGTGATGCCTATGTCTGGAATGCTAGAGTACTGAACCACTCCTCTGAGACTGGCACCATCCATCATGGTTGTTATTTGGATGACACTGGATACCCCTAAAGCCCAGGCTGCTTATCCTCATCAAATGGCCTCAGACACTGTGTGAGGGCATATGTCATCATGCCCGCAGGTGAGGTTAGAACATAAGCAGATATGTTTGCTCAACTAAGCACTCAATTTTGATTTTTGATGCCTCTGGGGGTATCTTGAAATACAAGCCTTGAAAGGTATGTGTTCACACTCTGTCTCTTTCTCTGTCTACACACACACACACACACTCACACACACACACACACACACACACACACACATATGCACATATACATATTTTTTGTGGGATGCTGCGTACCACACATTCTCAACCCTAAGCATCTTGACACAACACTTGCAGCAGCACCAGCAGAAGGAGCAGGTATTTAGTGCAACCAAACAGCCTGGCAGATACATAATAGAAAAAATATCTTTGTGTGTACCACAGTATTAATCAGTGGCAGTACTTTGGCTGACACTAACATTCAGTTATTATTGCTGTGTTAAAGTACTGTATTCACAACAGTACTTTTTTGTAGTACCTGTACTGAAGAAGAAGCCACCAGCTAGCCATAATAAGAACTGGTACCAGGAGTTGAGTCCTAAGCATTGACTCTAACAGGTGAACCTTTGCATGGCTATGGGGAAGGTGTGGTAATGCTGAGTGTGTTAACCTGTGCATATCCTTGGAATTGCATGGTATGGGCAGCTCACTGTGAAGTAAAAAGTATCACTTTTGTAGCAGTGATGTCTGTCTCTGCAGTAGAACAGGAAAACAATTTGTGAATATAAACATTTAACAACACTAATGTGATGCGTTCTTGTTGTGCCTATGAGACTGCAGACTTATAGTGTGCCATGTAGATGTCTTGGCTCTGAGTCCATACATGGCACTCACAAAGGAGTCAATACATGTCGGAGTTATTTACTTCCAGTGGATTTGCACTGCATATGACTCATCACTTACTCCCAAAGTCTGTACATACGGTGCTAGGAATAATCACCCTGATCTGTTACATGGGCATTGGCTATGTTTTTGAGGGGATTATTACAAGGACATAATCTAAAGAAGAAGAAGAAGAAGATGGCTACCAAAGCATATGTACCTGATGGTTGCTGGATATTAAAGTGTCTTCAATTCAACATAAAGAATTTGCCTGCATCCCATCCCTGAAATAGAAACA
Source organism: Protopterus annectens (assembly GCF_019279795.1). NCBI lineage: Eukaryota > Metazoa > Chordata > Ceratodontiformes > Protopteridae > Protopterus > Protopterus annectens. The sequence goes on along the minus strand of NC_056729.1, from coordinate 150,279,322 downwards.
TTCGTACTACCCTTCTGGCACATAACAGAGAATGTAAGGATTGCTAACTCATACAAAGCTGTTTTTTTCTGCAAGACACCATTGTGAAACAAATTGCAGTGACAATGCAACAATTAATATTAATGTCAATGGATGTTTAAATTGTGTTTCTATATGTAATTAAACTTTCCACATTTGAGGATGGATGGTTGGATGTAACAATGCATATCTGTTGTGCAAGAACTGCCCCTACCCTACCTTTTAGTTTCCTCCCCACAACTGCAGACATTAACATATGACTGACTACCCACTACTAGTTTGGATTCTCTCCTTTTTTAGCAACACTACCGTAAGACTGGTAGAACTGTGATGTAGAACTTTTCTCATATAAGCTGCCACAGATTTCCTAGCTCTTCTTCACAGTTGGAAATTATCCAATTAAATTGCTTAAGTAGAGTGCTGTATGAATATCTACCAGCTATGTGTCTTATTTCAATAAATAGCGTTTCTTCACTTGCGTGTAAGCTCTCCTCCTGCAAGGTTTTGCCTTGTTCTGGATCACTTTGCTCCATTACCCTACCCCCAATTCCCACCCAGCCTCTCATATGCCACATTTATACCTCATGCAGTTATTGCACACATTACACCACACTTCTCCAATTTACTGCCAATAACGGAAATGACAACACTCCCACAGTACAGTACTAATCTCTAAAGACCATTGTCTCTTACTTAACCTTACATTAATCATTTCTGCACTGTCCTCCTATTACTAAAAACTGCACTTGTATATTCTTTACTTTCACTTACAACTACAGTACCTTCTGACAATCTTCCTAAGCAAACTGATTGCGAGTAACCCACCAATGCCACATGCACTGTTACTCATAAAAAATTGGGAAACAGCGCTTATCCTATCTGTCCACCTCACATTGTACTACTATCGATTTGGTATGACATTCCCCACCATGCTACCATTCAAGTCTCTTTCAACAACAATTTAACTTGTCATTTTAGCTCCAAAACTGTACCAGACTATCTTTATTCAACATTTTGAAAACTCATATGTACATTCCAACCCACAGCCCAAAAGCTACACAATAAACATAAAATGAAACAGAAGTGGATCCCCCCATCTATCTAAACTCCATTTCACCAAAGCTAAGTGGTGATATCCATAAAAACTCAGTCCCAAATCATCTGTTCCAAACCACTAATATACTCTGCACAACTATTACCCCCTCTACATCCTCCTACAATAAACTCACAGGTGTTCAACAATTTCATAGTAACCTTAGAAGTATAATGAATAAACTCCTACAAGTTCATGCTTGGGTTAAGTCAACACAGTCCTGATGCTCTAGTAACAACAGAGACTTTGGTCATAAAAGACATTTAAATTCTACATTCAGGCTATTATATTCATAGATTAGATGAACCAACAAAAAAAGCAGATGAAGTAGCCATAATATATAAAAAGACTTACAAGCTTTCTTCTTTTTCCTATACCATTATGCAATTTCATAATGCAGACAGTATTATCTCACTACTCAAATTAAGCAGCGATAAGACTATTGCAGTCTTAGGCATATATCTACCTCCTGGTAACAATATCCCTATAACTGAGGAGTTCCTTTGCTGGGCCTCAAACAAACTCCCTTATGAAACACTTATACTAGGTGACTTAAACATTGATTGTATATGAGTAAACTCATCAAACCTCACAAAGTTCATAAATTTCTATGGTTTCACATAGCTTATCAATACACCTCCTTGGTATAACAAATGTTCACAGAGAGAACACACTATAGACTGGATTCTCACCTCCACACCAAATACCATTATTACCATTGGTACTCTTGCAGATACTATAAGTGACCATCCTCAAAAGTATGTGCTCAGTCAGCAAACACAGAACCTGAAACACACCAGCTCATACAAGTTAGAAACATCTCCAAGTTCTATCCAGGCAGCTTTAAAATACCCAACAGCTATATAACTGATAGACTCTGAAACATTTTTCATTAGATACTGCAGTCTCAAAATTTAATATAGCCTTTCTAAATATGATCAATGCATAAGCATAAATTAAAACCAAAAGAGTTAAAGCTAATTCTGCACCATGCTTAGCTACCAAAACAAAGCAACTTATGAAAGAATGAGACTAGGCCTGCAAGGTCTGGTCATATAATACATATGAAGAAAAACCTACAGGTTTATAGTTCCCTTTGAAGCAAAACCAAACACTTTATCAAAGCTGATAACACATTCTACTATACGTCATTCCAAAGTACATGTAGATATATCCTTAAAGTATTCTGGGCACCCAGGTCAGAACATCACCAACCACATCTATATCAGATTCTAACAACAGTGCTGTCAGTCAGTTTAACTACCACTTCATACACTCAGTTGAGTGACTGATAAACAACAGCGATAGCATTAACAAAAAAGGACTATTCCCAAATAAATAACAATCCAAGAAACTTTACTTTGGGCTCAGTCCCCATCCACCATCACCACAAAAAATCCAAACATTAAAGCAAACTGTGCTAGCTCCAGATAATCTACCTCCAGAATATTTAACATTTGCATCTGATACCATAGCCCAACCTGATCAGTAGCTCCAATGGAGAAAACTGTGTTGCTGCACTTTGGAAAAATGCTACATAGTACCTCTATATAATGGTGAAGCTTCCACTAAATTAAATGTCAAATTATAGGAACATAGCTATGTTGTTCCCTCTTTTCAAAGTTTTTAGAGAAAGATATTCACTCCCAGTTTATGAAATTCATTAACAACAACAGTATTCTCCCATCCACTCAGTACTGTTTTTATCCTAATCACAGTAACACTACAACAGTTCTGTGCTTTAGCAATATAGTCAGCATTACCGTGGACTAAGGCAAGCTTATTTCATCTCTCTTTCTGGATCTATCTAAAGCATTTGACACTATATCTTATAAAAACTAATTCATAAACTCTGGAACCAAAAAAAACAAACTTTGAAACAATTGTAGAACATGGAGATAGTAAACCCAGCACAACCAACATGACCACTGAATATTTCTCCACAATACGTTTATTGTAGATTAAGCGCTTTCATCAAGGTTGCATCAATGATTTCATCAGAAACATTTCACAAAACTTTGCACAGGTTAAAAAGCTTTTCAAAAAGCATCACATGTTAAAAGACAACCAATCAATAACTATTCAATTAAATGAAGTTATTTTAAAGTCACAAGCCTCAGTGCTGTAAAACAAAACAACCAAAATAAATGTTATAAACAAAGGTGTATTTATCAAAATAAAAATAAGTATAAATGAAAAATAAATACACTTATACTTCTAGAGACTTTAATTTAAGAATGCTACTGGTAGATGCATTATCATTCAACCCAGGGACAGTGTATACATTTGGTTTAACTTGGCAAAGAAGCTCCTTGTACTCTAACACAAGTTTCCAAGGACCCCCACGAAGGTCTTTCCTTACCAAGTCAATACCCAAAAACATAAAATGATGGTCAGGGAACTTAGAGAGGTGCTTAGTCAGGGTGTTGTTAACATTATTTTTGAATTCACTCAGTTGAGTAACAACAAGTTAAGTGTCCTTGTTACCCTAATGGGGTTAGTCTTAAAACACAATTTTGTGTATCTTGATGATCAATACTTTTTGCAAAGGAAAGGTGTTGCGATGGGGGCAGCTTGTGCCCCCATTTTTGCAAACATTATTATGTTTTACTGAGAAACGAAATTTCTTTTTGAATAATTCACACCTCCCCCTTGGGAATTTTATTTGAGGTACCTGGATGATCTTTTTATTATTTGGAAATCTTCATCCAGTGAATTTGAATTGTTTGTTTCCCAGTTAAACAACATTACCTCTTTTATAAAGTTCACCCACTCCTTCCATGAAGAGAAAATCCATTATTTGGATGTGGAGGTTACCAAAGATGTTAATTTGGGTAGATACAACAGTAACCTTTATAGGAAACCTATCTATTGTAACAGCATCTTGCATTTCACTAGCAACCGTCCAGTGCACCAAAAGAAAGCTTATTTAGAAATTAACTGGTCACCACTAAAATACCTCAACCTAGATGAGGCTGTCCACTTCTTCAACAGTACCTTCCTCTCCATCCTAAACACCCATGCTCCTGTAAGAAATGCTAAAGTCAGATCCAGGGGTGCACCATGGTTACAGAAGACCTCCAGAACCCTAATTAAATCCAGAGATAAGGCCTGGGAGCACTGGCAATTAACAAAAAATTACTCAGATAGGCAGTCATTCCTTGAACTGTGCAATAAAGCCAAAAAGCATAGAAAATTAGACAAATCCCTCTACTATAAATCCACCCTAAACTCTACCAACTACAACCCTCAGCAATTCTGGTCCACTATTAACACTATCCTCCACCCAGGGAAGGTTGATACCCCCCAGCCATCCATTCCCCCCTCCTCCAGCAGTATTGCTAAATCCTTCAACAAACACTTCACTGAAACTATAACATCTATAAACAAACAACACTTCCATACAATAGCTCCTCAACTCCTAACACTAAACCCCCCATTCCTCTTTTCTTCTTCACCTCAGTACCTACCTCCAAAATAAAAAGACTATTGTCAAAACTTAAACCCACCAAACTTGCAGCTGACAACCTCCCCTATGAATACTTGAAAATTGCAGCTGATACACTAGCCTACCCAATTTCAATTCTAATCAACCATTCCATAACAGAAGGCTATGTTCCCTCGATATGGAAAATATCCACATAAGCACCCCCTCCACCGACCTCTCCAATTACCGCCCCATTGCTATCCTCTCCCCTCTCTCCAAGATACTTGAAAAATGTATCAACACCCAGGTCTCCAGCTACCTCCTAGCTAATAATCTCCTCTCCAAAACCCAACATGGTCATATCACAGCACTATCTCTGCTCTGCTCTCCTTCACTAACACTGTACTTCATCACAAAAACAATGGCCTCTTCTATACTGCCATATTTCTAGATCTCTCAAAGGCCTTTGACATGGTATCTCATGAGCTACTACCCTCTACTCTCCCCAACCTCTCCTTCTCACAATCAGCCTGCAACTGGTTCCACAGCTATGTACATGGATGCCAGCAATCAGTAATCTGGGATGATAACCTATCACCCCACCTCCCAGTTACTCTTGGAGTTCCCCGAGGGTCTATCCTTGGCCCTCTGCTATTCTCACTTTTCACTAACAACCTACATACTGCCATCGCACAAGCATCTCTTATACAGTACGCAGATGACTCTACTCTCACCTGCTCTGCCCCCACTCTACCAGAACTACAACAAATCACACAGGAATCATTCTCTTCTGCAGAAATGTGGCTATCCAATGCTCAGCTCCTACTCAACCCAAGTAAGTCAAAGCTTCTCCTGTTCCAACCTTCCAAAGCCACCCAAAACATCCCCCACTTTAACATTCTCACCAAAGACAATACCATCATCTCTCCATCAGAACACACAAAATTACTCAGTGTGGAAATAGACAACAAACTTAGATTTGACACCCACATATCTCTCATAATAAAAAAAGTTCACAAGAAACTCGGTGCATAATATCGAAGCCGCCAATTCCTAACCAAGGCGGCTATAATCTCCATAGCCAATTCCCAGCTAATCTCCACCCTACTCTATGCATCTTCCATACTTACCAACCTTAGACAGACAGACCTACACAAGCAGGATGCTTGTTACAACAAAATTGCTAAATTTGCCACTGGAACCTCCTACCGCAGCCATCATTGTATCTCCCTTAAAGAACTAAACTGGCTAGAACTCCCACAACTCCTTCACTTTAATCAACTTACCCTAGCTCATAAACTTATTAACCACTCCCTTAACATCCCTTCCCTTCAAACCCTTCTCCAACCCTATCACTCACTAGGGCCCCTAAGATCAAGCAACAAAAATCAACTCACTGTTATCAAACCCAAAAACTCATCAGGAGAAGCCATATTTTCTTATAACATATCTAAACTTTGGAACAATCTTCCACCCTCTATAACTACTCTACCTTCCAGCAGCCTTTTCAAGACTGCACTCAAATTCCACTTAAATTTGTACTGGCTTTGTCCTTGTTCTAATCCAGACTAACACCCCCACCCCACCTAGACTCTTAACCCAACTATACTACCGCCACTACTAACCACAGTCAGAACTAGCTAGTTGTCTTTACATACTTTAAAATCTTGTCTGACAACTTTGTTACCAATATTATAAACGACAAGAAACTATCTTAACTTACAACATTTACTGTATATACTGTTGATAATCAATATCTTGTTATTGTATTAAAGCCAACAACCTGTAATGTTGTTTACTATTGCTGCAACTTTGTATCTCTATCATGTACATGATGTGGAGATTTTCTCCCCGGGCATCCGCTGAAAAAGGACCTGCGTCCAGTCGGAATTTCCCGGTAAACAAATGTAAATAAATAAATAAATAAATAAAGGACAGTTTGTGAGATTGGCAAAATTGGTGTCTGATGAACAAACATATCAAAGTCAAGCGACATGTTTAGTAGATATGTTTATTATCAGGGGGTATCCTGTTTGTATGATACATAAAGTTCAACAGGTAGTTAAACTAAATGCATACACTGCCCCTGGGTTGAATGATAATGTATCTATCTCTAGAAGTATAAGTGTATTTATTTTTCATTTATACTTATTTTTATTTTCATTTTTTGATAAATGCACCTTTGTTTATAACATTTATTTTGGTTGTTTGTATATGTGTTTAAGATACTTGTTTTACAGCATTGAGGCTTGTGAATTTAATTTAACTTCATTTAATTGTGTAGTTATTGATTGGTTGTCTTTTAACATGCAATGCTTTTTGAAAAGCTTTTTAACCTGTGCAAAGTTTTGTGAAGTGTTTCTGATGAAGTCATTGATGCAACCTTGACAAAAGCGCTTAAACTACAATAAATGTATTGTAGGTGAATATTCAGTGATGATGTTGGTTGTGCGCGGTTTACTATCTCGGTGTTCTGCAATTGTTTTATAATTCATAAACTCTCATCTCTTAGCAACTCTTACTCATCTTTACTTTGGATTCAACATTACATTTCAAAACAAGCACAGGTAGTGAAGTGTAAAGATAACTATTCTTCCTTCCTTCCTGTATCAGTATGTGCTCCTGGGGATTAATACTAGGCATATCATTATGTACTCCTTTCAAAAACAGCCTTTAAACAACTACAAAACATGCTAACATAGTCCAATGCACACAAACACATTAGCACAGCAGAAAGCCTCACAAAATGTCACAAACTATGCTTCATTCAAATGACCCAATATTCAATTTTCCTGTTTTTTTCCCCTTGTTTCTGTGTTACAGTAACATTTTTTATTGGCTTTAGTGGGTCATGTTATTTGCCTAAGCTTCTGGTGGACAGGATATTAGGTAGTTTGCATAGAGTGTTATGAATGGAGAATTTTGTGGGCGACATTCTACTCTAATTTTGAAGTACTTTTAATCATTTAATATTGTCAGTTCTTTTATCTGATGTACTTCTAGTAGTATAGTCAGGCTTTTAGGTTGTTTATTTGGAATATCTAAAAGAGTGCACCAACCGACCCTTTCGACCAATAGTTCCTGCTCCTAATTATGTAATAGAATATATTTCCTTATTTCTTAAACATTTCTTGAACCCAGTAGTTCAAAAATGAAGTCATATATAAAAGACTCCTAAGCTTAGGAGATTTACTTTTGAATACACTTTTAGTAGTAATAAGAACTATATTTTCACAGTTGATATCTATTCTTTGTTCACAAGTATCCCCACATAATTTGGGGGTTGAGTATGTTAGGAAGTACTTGAGTAGAATAAAGAATGTTTCTAATAATGAAGTTTATATTTGTTGTAGTCTTTTGGATATTATGTTAAACAACAATTACTTTTTGTTCAACAAAAAAGTCTACAAACAGGTTAAGGGGGTAGCAATGGGGCAGCAGCAGCCCCGGCTTTTGCTAATGTTGTTCTTGGGTGGCGGGAATATTTAATATCCAATTGTGCCTTTATACAAAATCTTTTTTATGCAAGGTTTGTTGATTTTTTTGTAATTGAAGGTAATAGTAACAAAACATTGATTTTTTTAGATACAATTAATTCCAGATCTGAATTTTTGAAACTTACTTTGGGGGACCAAGGTGTTATTAATTTTTTAGATGTAACAATTCTTTGGAATATTATAGAACAAAAGTTTGACAATGAAGTTTTTAGAAAAGATACATTTATTAATAGCTACTTACATTATTATAGTAACCATCCTGGTTTTATCAGTAATAATATTCCTAGAGGTCAGTTCATGAGAGCCTCAAGGATGACAACAAATGATTGTATATTTGTCAAGGAAATTTAATTTATTTCTACCCTATTTTTACAAAGAGGGTACAAAAGGGAGACGTTAACCACTATAGCTGATGAAATTCATACCAGAAGAGCTACTGACTTTCAACTCATCTGAAAATATGGATTAAATGTCAAAAAGAAGGAAGGGCATGATGAATTAATTGACCATAGTATAGCTTGTTGTTTAGATATTACCTTAGATAGCTCCAGTATTTCTTCCATTATCAAGATAAACTGAAGTAACTTACAGGGTAATCTGGACCTTGTTAAAGTCTTCAGCAGTATTCCTAGGTTTATCTTTAGGAATAGTTACAATTTGGAAAGACTTTTGCAAATTTATTCTTATAAGGTTACCTCTTTGAGATCGTTTTCTAATAAGACTAAATGGGTGTACCAGTGTGGGGCTTGTTCTGCTTGTAGGTATGTTTTGGAAGGTCAAGGTCCATTTGTAAATTTGAACCATTTAGATAAAACTATAACTATTTCTGGTGTTTTTACCTGCAAAACTGAAGGTATTGTATGCATTAGTGTTTGTTCCTGCTGTGAATGCTTTTATGTAGGAATGACTGCAAGAACATCTGTATTATATAAAGGTTAAATACCAGAATAATGCTTTATTTAAGCCCAGGTTAGTGTGAAACAAGAGCAAAACGTTTTTGTTTTCTATTCTTGAACAAGTGCCAAAGGATCTTAGAGGAAGAAATTATAGGAGTAAGGTTGAGCAAAGCGAGACAATTTGGGAGTTGAAATTATGAGCAGATTAAATTAAGATAAGACTAAATGAGACTATTAACCTTAAATGTTTTTTAAAAACAAAAGGTTGGAAGTTAATAAATCTGGCAGGGACAAATAGACATATATTATTCATCTATGAAGTATTTTTATAACAACTGAAAAGGCAACCAACGACACAAGCCACCGTCCAACAAATGTAAAACGAAAGTTTATTGTTAAGCAACATACTTTTCTCTGCTTTTCGTCCTGTGTGAATCACAAAACGTGTTCAGACAAATTGTTCTCAAGTGATTTGTCTGAAGAAGTTTTGTGACTTGAGAACAATTTGTCTGAAGACATTTTGTGATTCACACAGGACAAAAAGCAGAGAAAAGTGTGTTGCTTAACAATAAATTTTCGTTTTACATTTGTTGGACGGTGGCTTGTGTTGTTGGTTGCCTTTTCAGTTGTTTTAGTTGTTTTTGTCTTACTGCTTCGGATAAGTATTTTTATAAAACAATAGTGGTATTGGATATTTTTACATTTTTTTACATATTTTACTTTTCAGCTTGTTATTTTTGTTGCTCTCTTAATTGATTAATTAAAAGTTGATCTGACTGGTTAATTTTAATTGATGTGATTTTTGTATAAAAGGTTTGTTGTGAGTCTGTATTTTGCCCAGAGAAAGTCTTTTATAGACGAAGGCAAAGAATAAACATTTTACCACAAGTCCAGTTGCTGGTCTTTGTTACTAGAAGTCCTGGTGAAGTTGTGCTTATGTAGTCAGGCATTGATATTAGGATTTGTTAATGTTACCATTTAATAAATTTTTATTAGGTGTTAGAGTTTTCTGATATAATACTTGTGAGCAGTGTTGTGTTTTATTTTTATTCTTTTATTTTAATATTTTTATCATAATATGAATAAGATTCATTTTTAGGGGTTAATTTAGGTTGGCAGTGCTGTTGTTTGATGTGATACATATATGTATTTTGTGTGAGTGCAGTTTTAATTTACTTTATGTGCACTGAATAGAAAAGAAAATGCAGTTCATATTTTACCTTTCTTTAAAGTTTTGTATGTGTGTGTGTGTGTGTGTGTGTGTGTGTGTGTGTGTGTGTGTGTGTGTGTGTGTGTGTGTGTGTGTGTGCGTGTTTGTTTTGAATATGCATTGTGTAACATAGAAATCAGTCTATGCTGCTCAACTTATAAACAAGGGCATAGCATCTAGGTACAAGGAGTTTCATTCCTCTGTATTTGGCCCTCATCAGACCCATCATTGTGTACAGCATCCCCCTTCGGTATGCACCTGACCAGGCAGATGCATCAACTGGAATATCCACAGAGGTTCCTCACAAAAACAATGCAGGGTGTAAACAACATGTCATGTGCAGATCACCTTAAAAGCCCTATCTCTATACTCAGATTCCTACAGACTTTTGACAGATGATCTGTGCCTGTTATACAAGGCATCATTAGATTCTGCTCTGATGGACATTTTGCACATCTGCAAAACCAATAGCATCAGAACTACTCAGTCTAGGGACTTGAACCTTGCTTGCAACATAAATATGATATAATGCTGGGACAGGTATATATCTCAGAGTATTCCCCTCTTCTGGAACAGGCTTCCTGTCCATGTGAAGCAGAGTTTTTCCCTAGCCTTATTCAAGTGTAAACTAGACCGGTGGATGGGAAACTGGAAATTCGCCCAGGTCTAGCACCTAAGTCTCTAATGGACAGAGGCAGTCCTTAAACCATACCTTAGCTTACATACATCCCCTAGAACCATTAAGGCACAAAAAGGTGTGGGATACATTTGGGATGCATGACTAGGCTTATAAAGGACCAGGCGGTTGTTAGCTAGTATATTCCTATGAACCTATAATGAGTAATGTAAGCATGGCAGGTTTAGAAGAATTCTAACAAATGACATAGTCTGTAAGGATAGGGATACATTTTATGAATAGATTGTCTTATTGACTGAGTTTCACTCCATTTCTGGTAAAATTTTAATATTTTTTTACTGCCAGTTCATTTTTGATCTATTTTGTCAATTGCTAGTTTTATTGTCTGGTTATGTTTTCTAATCAGTTTTGACAGAATTGTGTTTTGTCAGTTTTACTGTTATCTGAAAAGATAGGTGCAGTCAGTGTTTCTTTTTCTTTCTTTGCCTGTTTATTTGTCAGTTAATTACTTAATTAATTTTGTTAATTAACCTTCTCACAGACCAAATATTATAAGCCTGACAATCAAATCAGTAAACCTATTGTAACATTTTTTATTTAAATATGAAAAATGTAATTTCTGAAAGATAAATTCTATACTGTTATTTTGGGGAACTGCATGTGTTTAATTTTTGAGCACAGTGTATGAATTACCTTTTTCATACTGAAGTGATTGGCAGATGCAATCTATATAGTACTAACCAATAAAAAACAAAGTTATCTTATGTTTTCAAAGTATTATCTATCTATATGTCTATCTGTCAATGTATATTGTAAGGGTAGAACTGATATACGGGGAGATTTCCTTCAGTTGCTGGAGTCCTGACTACTTGATAACCACAGCATCATAGCTGTGTACTTGCTTTCCTGGCAGCTAATATGACCTGTTTCTCGAACATCTATTTCACCCTAAGCGAGGTTAATGCAACATCTATGGGGAATGAATGGGAGTGGGGTGTGTTTTGTGATTAGGTTTAGGTGTGACTGTAAAATTCAGCATTAGTGTTTTGGAGCAAAGTTTGGGGTAAGGGCTAAGAAACAAATGGGACTTTTAGGGTTAGGGTAAGGAAGTGAGTTAGGGTTAAGGTTATGGAGTGACTCTGGGAGTTAGGTTTAGGAAGCAAGCTTTATGATTAGGGTTAGGGAGTGGTTAGGAATTTTAAGGCTATGGAGTGGGATTTGGGATTAGGGGTAAGGAGAAATTGGGAGTTTTTGGGTTAAGATTAGGCACTGTGGTTTGGGATTAGGATTAGAGAGAGAAGAAGGGAATTTTAAGGCATTATTTAAGGTTCTGGAAAGGTGCATGCATTGTCACATGCGTGTTGTTTCGAGCAAGTGGCAGCAAGCAGGTGAGTGAGGCATGAGCTAATGACATACATGTACTTATAATAAACCCATAAAGGTAAGATAAGATGGATGTACTACAGCTGCCCAAGCTCAATTTGCTCATATCCCAGTACCTCACAGCCAGAGACTGAGGTGACTTGTATCTCATGACTGCCTGCTCTTGCTCAAACTCAAACGCTGTGTTTAAGTGAGGTGCGGTAGCTGTGGGGAGCGAGTGAAGCTGCTGCACTGCAGACTTAAACAGTACTCCAGTTTGGGCAAGGTTAGTGCAATGGCTGTGGGGATGGAAGTGAATGCCGGTGTGTTAGGTAGAAAATGGGAGGGGGCCTTTAGGTTTAAGGAACAGTAATGTAGTTTTAGGTTTAAGGAGTGGGATGGGGATTTTTAAGGTTAGGGAGTGGAAGAGTTGTTTTAGGTTTCAGGAATGGGAGGGGAATTTTAGGTTTAGGGGGTGGGAGGGGAGATTTAGATTTAAGGAGTCAAAGTGGAGTTTAGGGGTAGGGAACAGGATGGAAGTTTTAGGCTTAGGGAAAGGGAGGGGAGTGGGAGGAGTTTTGGATTAGGGAGTGGGAGGGGAGTTTTAGATTTAAGGATTGGGAAGGGACTTTTAGGTTTAGGGAGTGGGAGGGGAGTTTTAGGTTTAGGGAGCAGGAAGGGGTTTAAGGACCGGTAATGGAGTTTTAGGTTTAGGGAGTGGGAAGGGAGTTTTAGGTTTAGGGAGTAGGAGGGGAGTTTTAGGTTTAAGGACTGGGAGGGGAATTTTAGGTTTAGGGAGTGGGAGGGGAGTTTTAGGTTTAGAAAACTGGAAGGGAGGTTTATGTTTAGGGAGTTGGAAGGGAGATTTTGGATTATGGAGTGATTAGAGACTTTAGGTTTAGGGACTGGGTTTTAGGCTTAGGGAGTGGGATGGAAGCTTAGGGCCAGGGAATGGGGGTGCTGTTTAATTGTCAGGCAATTAAAGGGGACTTTATGTTTAGGGTGGTGGGAATGGAGATTTAGGTTTAGGGAATGATCGGAGACTTTGGTCGGGGATGGAAGTTCTATGGTTGGGCTGGGGACTATGTAGTTAAGTATGTTTGGGTGGTGGGAGGGATAGATAATTTCCTAGAATTGGGCTGTTGTGAGTTAGGACACTTGCAAATTAGTTCTGAGCTAATTGCATGTGAGCACTTGTAGTAGACTCAGGTAAAACATGTAGCTTGTGCAGTGCTTAATATTTTGTTTAACTCCATTACTGGTATGTCTTCAAAGATTAGCCTTATCCTCGATGCACCATCAAATTTTTGTCTAAGTTCCAACTGCCTTATCAGTTCAAATAAATATCCCTTAAGTCTACAATATTTATTCTACTCACTAAACAGAAATAAAACTGCATATACAAAACACAGAGTCACATACTTTAGCTCACTTCAAGCAGCCCCCCAAAACCATATCTATAATTAGTTTAAAAGAGAAATGTAAAATGAAATCCAAAATATTAAAAAAGTAAAAGCATGGGCTGTATCTCCCTTTGATTTAAAAGGAAAAAGTAACTTCACCCATTACATCCATGCACTGGTCAAGAAATTTCTCTATTCAGAATTATTTTGCCCCTCTTGCTCCTTCAGCTGGGCTGTACTGTTAAATCTTGATCACAGAAGCATCATATTTTTAAAAACAACAAAACAATTTATTTTTCATTTTAACTGTATTATCCCATTTTCCCCTATTTCTATTTTCTTTGCTACCAGCTATATAGTTAAGGTGGTAAATAGTATAGGCTAAGATGCAGGTTTCTAACGAAAGCCATCAAGAAAAAGACAGGGGCTAATTAACCAAATTAACATAGCAGCAGTATAGTATTATTATTCACTGACCACACAAGAAGTTGACTTTTTTCCTAGGGAAACATATATTTTACTTATTACTCAAAAATGCAAACAGTATCGTTTATTAGCAGAAAATCACATTATATATTTTGTCACATCAGTATTAAACATCAGAACTGAACTTATCACAGCGATATAACTTCATTTTCAAATGTCTTTCTATATTCTCTCTACAAATATGAATGTAGCCAGACTAGCAAAGTTTAACATGAGAATTACCATATTCATGACGTGGTTTGTATGTTGGAACCTCATTAATATCAAAAAGACTTAGTACTAGCTTTTAGCCTTAGTTGTTTGCAGCTGAACAGATCATTTGTTTTGTCACTTTGTTTGCAGTGCTGACACTTTCTAGTGGTGGTGCATATTGCCCTAATTTTTTAATGCAGAGCATTCACAAGGTGGATACTCTCTAACAGAGATCGCTCTGTCTTCAGATACAATGGATCTCAGCTTATTTGCCATTCACTTTTGTGCTTCGTTTTTATCAGAATAAAGGTTAGTATTAGCTTTACTGTGTATTTGTTCTACTGTTCATTAATGGGAAACTCCCTGGGGAAGATTTGCAAGCCAATGCAAAGTCCATCCCTGCCAGGAGATTTTTGATACTACCTGTATTTGCACTGCTTGTTTAATTCCTTCCTTTGTTATTTCCTACAGCAGTGTAGTCCCAGCCTATTCTCCTACATTTGACAGTTCTATACCTCTAAGAAAGGCTTGGGTCCAGTTATTATAGCTTTCTGTCCAATGCTCCACCTGTATAATAACTCATAGTACCTTCTCAGACCCCCAGTATATCCTATTCTTTTGAGCCATTCCTCTGATATTGGGTCTCTAAGTTTGAAAATTCCTCTTTCTATTTCCTCTTCTTAATCTCATGCCAATAATTTAGTGTGCCTTGGACTGCTATCAAAATGCACCTGTGCTAATGATGATTTTCTGAATCCATTATCTCATTCAGGTATTCTGTCTCATCTCTAACTTTCTGCTGTCCTACCCTGTCCTTGTGAATCATATCCATTGCCTTAGTCTGATATCTTTTTACAGTCTCTTCATTGAAGATGCTTCCTCTTACTCTTTTGTTTTTCTTTGGTCTTTTTTAAATTATTTCATACTGCAGCCTAAGTTTTCTCCCAGGATTCAACTAACTCTTCATTTTCCATAGGTTCATAGGTTCATAGGTTGGTACTAGGCTATCAGCCCTAGGGCCTATACAAGCCTAGCCATAACAATTCCCTGGCTATTTCTTCCCACACTATTTGCTTCCCTGGACCCCTGTCTAGCAGGGCGACTGACATGATCCCCGGGGTGAATTTCCTTTCTCCCATCCAATCGTCAAGGTTCCTTTTGAAGAGGACCAAAGAGGCACTCTGCTTGACATGTATGGGCAATCTATTCCAGAGTCTGGGGAGTCTCTGGGTCAGGAACCTATCCCTCCAGCATGTTTTGTTTATTGTGATGACAAGGTTTAGATCCCTGGAGCGTGTGGCTCTGAGGGATTGGGATTTCTTTAAGTGTAGCATGTCCAGCAGCTCTGGGTTTGACATGGCCTTGTATGTTAAGCAAAGATTGCCTCTGAGTAGACGATATGCGACAGAGTATAGCTGGAGTTTTTTAAGGCGGTCAGCATAGGGCATCTGCTTTAGGCCTGTGATTCTTTTAGTGAGGTATTTCTGTGGCCTTTCCAGTTGTTGCAGATGTCTTGAGAGGTACATACCAAACGGGGCATTGTATTCTATAATGGGTCTAATGAGGGATGAGTACAGTGGGACAATGACCTCCTTTTTTCTGGATGAAAAGCCCTTAGTGATGAGGTGTGCCACATAGAAGGATTTCCTGACTGTTGTGGCGATGTGGTTATCGAAGGTGAGACCACTGTCCACCTGTGTCCCTAAGTCTCTTATCAAACTTTTGGTGTTTAGTGTACTGCCACCTATATGGTAATTCATGGATACATGTTTTTTCCCAAAGGGGATAACTATACATTTCTTGGCATTGAGCTTGAGCCCATGGCTCTGGCACCAAGCATCTTTTTCTGTAAGGCCCTTTTGTAGAGAATCCACATCATTTGGGGATTCAGTAATGGCTCCCAGTTTGCAGTCATCTGCAAACTTTGTTATCCAGAGTCCCTTAGTGTTGGCCTGTACTTCAGAGAAGTAGATGCCAAACAAGAGCGGTCCCAGGACTGAACCCTGAGGTACTCCACTTGTCACTTGTCTGGAGCTGGATTTGGAGTCGGCTACTTTTACAGTGTGGGTTCTATCAGTAAGCCAGTTAGCAACCCATTGGGTGACGTAGGGATTAATGTCCAGTTTAGTAAGTTTATCTATGATTCCAGAGTGGGGGATGGTGTCAAAGGCCTTGGCAAGGTCTAGATAGGCTGTGTGGGTCACCTTACCCTTGTCCATGGCTCTGGAGACTGATTCGAAGAAGTCAATCAAGTTCAGGAGACAAGATCGGCCCTTCACGAACCCAAACTGGGTGGGGTCCAGTGTTTGAAGGTTGCCAATGTCTTTGTTTATAAGTTGCATGATAATATGCTCCATGGCCTTGCAGATAAGGCTTGTCAGACTGATGGGACGGTAGTTTCCAGGATCCAAGGTGGATCCCCCCTTCTGGAGTGGGATAACTGTAGTTGTGCGCCACTCAGTGGGCATGAAACCTGAGGTGAGGCTATGATTAAACATGACACTTAGGTGAGGTGCCAGTTCATATTGTAGTTCATGTAGTACACAGCCCGGGATGTCATCTGGTCCCATGGATGCTGTATTCTTAGCTTTGGAGAGTGCCTCTTTACCTGTGTGGCCGTTATTACCGGAATTTGGCAATCTTCTGGTATTGAGATGGGCCATTTAGGGGGTGAGAGAGGGGTGAAGTTGGCACTGAATAGATCTGCCAGGATATTGGCAATATCCTTGGGATCAGTATATTTAATGCCATTCTGTTTTAGCTCAGAGCAGATCTGAGCATTGCCATTTAGATTCTTGACATAGTTATAGAATGCCTTGTTGTTGTCTTTGGAATCTTTCGCAATTTTATTTTCGTAACTAGCTTTGGAGGATTTTATGAGGGATCTCAGTTTCTTACTGAGGCTGGTAAGGAAGTTTTTTGCATCCTGGGATTTTCCTCTTTTCTGCAACAGTTTCTTCCTTTTGTTGTAAAGTTTGTTTATGGCAGGGGACCACCAGATTGGCTTCTTTTTTTGGATGAGAGCATCTTGGTTCTATTTGGGATGGCACGATTTATGCATGAGTGGATGTGCTCGTACAGTGCCTTAGTGTAGGATTCAGCAGTTGAACTTTCAGTTCCCGTCTGCATGGGTGTCATGAAGTTTGTCACTTCTGACTTGAGTAGCATGAAGTTGGCTTTGGAGAAGTTTTTTATGGAGGTTTCCTTACTGGGGGGTGGGGGTGGGATGTGGATGTTAAGGGTGATTAGCTTATGGTCAGACGTGACTAACGAGGGGGTGACCATAGGTGTGGAGCATCGATTTCCCATGTTGGCAATGACCAGGTCTAGGATATTGGAGCCCCTGGTGGGACTATGGATTAGTTGATCCAGGGCGTTGGAATTTATGAATTCCAAGAACCGTTGGGCAAATGTCTTGCATATCTCTCAACTGGCACCATATTAACCCTCCTATCCATTATGTAAGCC
Organism: Protopterus annectens; assembly: GCF_019279795.1. Lineage (NCBI taxonomy): Eukaryota > Metazoa > Chordata > Ceratodontiformes > Protopteridae > Protopterus > Protopterus annectens. Next base: position 150,261,633 of record NC_056729.1, on the reverse strand, counting down.
TTATTTTTTCATATAATACCTTTTGTATTAGGTGGGATATATACATTAATCAATGTCAATCTGTTTGCTTCATTTTCCTTTTTGATCATTCTCAGCTACTTCTATCTTACAGCTGAGATTAACATTGTCACTCTCCTCTTCCTTTCATCCACCACAGAGGCATTAAACCCTTCCATACCTCTCTGCTTAATCAAGAACTTCACTTCTTCCCCATTTAAATGCGTCTCCTGTAGCACTGTAATTTGCACTACACTTTTATGGCTGTATGCCACTGTTTTTTCAATTTTGTTGTGACTTGTCAAGCCATTCATCTTCCACCTCAAAATATTTATCCTTGTCATGAGCTTCTATTGTATGCCTTTTCATAAATCCATATCCTGCAGCTATCACCTGCTGCCTTATTTGCCTTCTCACCTTCCATCCTACAGATTGTATCCCCATTTGCCATATGTTGTTTAATATATGGCTTTTGAATCTTTCTTTTCAACCTGTTTATACTGAACAGTAAACTATTTTGTACAAGAACTTCTATATCTTTGCTCCATATATACCTCTATGTAGAATTATTTTTAACAATTTTTATTTATTTCTTTATTTTATTTGACATTTGTTTACCCGGAGAGTCCTACTGGACAACTGGTGTCCGTTTTCAGCGGAGGCCTGGGGAGAAAAGCTCCACAAAGCACAATAGTAACAATATTTAGTAGTAGTAGTTACATATTACAGAATTTAATATGTAGACATCAGTTAATAAAACACTACAAAGTTAAAACAAAGTTGAAGGGAAGCTATATTAAAACACAGGAGGTACATTACAAGTTGGTTGCATTGTGATCATATCATTAGAGCATCAAAAAGAAAGAGAGACATATGCATAATATTTACAAAGAGCATTTAATGTGCACATTAGTTGCATTCACAAGAAGTTCAAGGGAATGAGTGATGTTGAGATCATGACTTATATATAAGAGGCTTAGGAAGCAGGAGAGCTGCTGTGTATTGAGAGTTTAAGGTGGGCCGTAGCAGTTGCATAGCCAGTTGGTGAGAAGGTGTGATTTAAGGAGTTTTTTGAAAGTGGAAGATTTGTTTTGTAGTCTGATGTCAGGAGGAAGGCTATCCCAGGTGTTGGCTACTTTGTTAGGGAAGAGGGATTCCCCAAAGCTGTTTTTACATGGACATTTTTTATCAGGGCTTTATTGGTGGAACATAATTGTCTATTTGAATTGTAGAAGTTTAGTAGACCAGATAGGGCAAGGGTTCTTTTCTGGATAGTATAATATTTGGTGTGCTAGGTTGAGTTGGTGGAATCATAATAGATTGGGGAGTTCAAGCCATTGTAAAGTAAGTAATGACTGGAAGTGGTGGGAGCGAGATTTGGCATTGGTAGCAAATCTGGCGATTTTGTGGTAGCATGTAGGACATTTGTTATGGTTGGTCTTATTTAGCTTTGTTAGTACTGGAGATTCATAAAGTAATGTAGATAAGATATGGGTTCTGGCTATAGCAATTCTAGAATTGGAAGTAAGGTACTTTTGGGAGTAGTATAGGTTCCCTAGCTTTTTTGAACTTTAGAGATAGTCGGAGATATATATTTGTTGAATCTTAGTTGTTGGTCTATTATGATCCCAAGTAATTTGGCCTCAGGGACTGGAGTGATGGGGGTCTTATTGGCTGAGAATATAGAGAAGGTGGTTAGGTCATTAGTCTTTGTTCGGTGAAACAGTATGAGTTGAGTTTTGTTTGGGTTCAATACCAGTTGTGATTTATTTAACCAGTTTTCTATCTCTATGAAGGATTCCTGGACATTTTGTTGGAGGAGCTGGATATTACATGCAGAGCAGATTAGAGTTGTGTCATCAGCATATTTTACTATTTTGGATTTTGTGGTTGCTATGTGAAGTTGATTTGTAAAACTATTTAAGAGAAGGGGGCCAAGAATGGAACCCTAAGGTACGCCTAGTGTGACTGGGAGTGGGGGTGATAGGGAATTATGCATTTGACTGACTGAAGGCGGTCGTCTAGGTAACTTTTGAATCAGAGCAGGGTGAGGTTGTCCATGTTGAGCTCAGAGAGGCAGGTTAAGAGTTTATTGTGGGAAACTGTATCGAACACTTTGGATAAGTCTAGAAAGATGGCAGAGACTAGTGTGTGTTTATGATGTTGGTGAAATTAATTAGGGCAGTGGTGGTGCTGTGGGATTGTCAGAAACTGTGTTGAGTTTTGGATAATAGGTTATTGGTGAGAAGGTGGGTAAGGAGTTGGCAATGGCCACATCTTTCTAGAATCTTTGATAGGTGTGACAGGATTGCAAGGGGTTGATAGAGAGGTGCGTAGAGGGGCCACCTTTGTGAAGCAGAATGATGAATGAGGTTCTCCACAAGGATGGAGTGGTGTGTTCCGTAATGGATCTATTTATCATTAATGAAACGGGATAAGCTATGGCCTTGGATGCAATTTGAAGGTAGTCAGCTGGGAGATTGTCAGCAGTGAGGGTGGTGGGCTTGAGATGGATAAGAATTTTTGGATGGCTGATGTTGGTACTGGCATGAGTGAGAAGGGGATAGTGATTGTTAGGCCCTTAGGGGATTGTGGAAGGTCAGTCGGATTTGTATTGTTAATAAGTTTAAGTATAGAGAAAGTTAAATAGTTGTTAAAATTGGAGGTTATGTCTGAGTATGAACCTTCTATATTGGGTGGGGGCATAGAGGTTTTGCTGAGCTGGAGGATGTTGTTCACTGCTACCCAAAATTTTTGTGGATTGGAACTGTGCTTCCTTTGTAGAGAAATGTAGTGGTTTTGTTTGTCATTATTTATTTATTTATTTATTTTTTGCCCTATTGTGAAGTTCAAGGAAGGTTTGCCTAGTTGTAGGTGTTTTGAGTTGGTGCCAGGTATTCCAGGCTTTATCGCTTTCCTCGAGTAAGGATGTTGTGGACTTTTGTAGCCAGGAGGCTGGTTTCCTATGAATCCTAATTGTACGAAATGGGGCTAGGTGGTTTAGGATGTTTAGAAATGTGGAGTTAAAGTATTCAACTGCCTGGTCTAGTGGAAGGGTTTGACAAAGGACCAGTTACAGGAAGTTAAGGCATCCAAGAATTGGTTAGTGAGGAAGTTTTTATGGGTGCAGGTGTGTAGTAGGGGGGGAAAGTAGTTAGTTTTAAGTTTGTGTCTAAGAAAACAAAAAGTGGGATTGTGGTCACTTAAGGAGTTGGCCAGTGTATCACATTTATGGGCAGTATTGGGGTGGTTTGTAAGGACTCAATGTAATGTGGATTCCTTTTTTGAGGTTTTATCAATATGGGTGGGTGTACATATGAGTTGGGTGAAGTTGTATAAATTAAGGTGCTTAGTTGGTGAGGGAGAGTGGATGGAGTTCCAGTCAATATTGACGTCGCCTAGCAAGATTTTTTTGGGGGGAAGGGAGTGGGAAGCCCAGAGCAGTATTCACTCTAGGGTTGATCGGTTGTTACCTGGGGGTAGGTAAACAGCAAGTATGTTTAGATACTTATGATGATTAATAAATAGTTTTGCAAATAGAGTTTCAGCATTTTTGAAGTCTGGGAATTTTTTTTTGTAGAAGCCGGATTTTTAGGTTAGTTTTGTAAAAAAGGGCAACACCACCACCTCTTTTGCCTATTCTGTCAGCTCTAAGAATGTTATATCCAGGTGGGGTTATGGAGTCATCCTTAACATGTGTCTTGAGCCAGGTCTCAGTAAGGAGCATAATGTCTGGGTTTTAGAAAGAAATTGTGGAATGGAGTTATTCTCTTTTGTTCATAGTACTGCGGATGTTCAAGTTAAGTATAAGCAAGTCTGCAGGTAGACGGCTGAATGGAGTTTGAGAGGTATTTGAGGCTGGTGTTGGACCGGGTTTGGGTGGATATCCCCTGCTAGTAGTAGCTGGGTTGCAACATTGATAATAGTTTTGAGGTATAGCTCCAAGCTGTTGGAACGAAGCCAATTTTCAGCGGAGGCCTGGGGAGAAACGCTCCAGACGCATGTCTTTGTAATATGACACTGCAATGTTCAATACCACTGAAGAAGTATGTGTGAAAAGGTTCCACACCACTGTTTATTATTTCCAACTGCAAGTGTTGGAGTGCAGACATAACTTTACAGAATGGTGTGTTCAGCCAGCATCACAGAGAAATCCACATATCTTGAGTATAACAGTCCATTAAAACATAAAGAAGTAATACGAGGCACTGAAATATATATTTTTTTCTAACTATCTCTGTGAAGTGGACCTCTGATAAGCTCATTTGCATGATCAATAACAAAGTATTAGTACATGAGGAATTACCTTTGGAAGTTTTGAACTTAGAATGGGAATTACCAGTAGGCCATGCTGCTCCATGCCAACCTTCACGAAGGAGTATAGGCATACAAACGGGTCTGATTCTAATATAATCCAGAACAGATATGCCTTATGTTAATGTTTTATGTGTCATGATTTACAATTTTCTCATGATGCTTGCATTACATTAATCATTATATGGATGATACAGGTGTATAGCCATACAGCTCTCATGTATTTGAGGTATATTGCAATTGTTTTTATGCAATTGTATATGTTTGTATGATGTGATTGAGTAATGAAATCAATGCATGTATAACAGATATGTATGTGTCATAATTAAAAAGTTCAGAAGATGGATGAAAATTAAACCACATTGATCCTGTCAACTTATATGTGTATAGCAGCAATATTGTCCACAAGTGCCTGTAGTACTACACTTGTTAACACATAAAGTCTTAATTGTACCTATGTCCTGCAGTAATATCTAGAAAGATATGAGCATTTTGTGAATGATCATGAAACACATGAGGGATCAAGCATGATAATGTGGGTAGAAATGTGGACTATGAAAACAGTATGGCACAAGGAAGTTTTTGGTCAGCATGCTCCATCACAGTAGTTACAGTTGCAATGCCCCATATGGTGTACATTTAATTCTGCAGCCTGTTAAACATAGGATAACGACAGTCTCCTAATAGTGCTATCAGCCTTTTTTACTATAGTGCAATGAAGCTAAGCACAGTTGCATAAAGGGCAACAGACAGATGCGGCCAAAGGCAAAAACTCACAAAATTTTGCCATAAGTTGAGGAATGCCATTTTCCATAGGTTACAAGTGCTGCTCAGTGTGAGGCATCACATAAATACTGAGGAGAAAGACTGATGTAACAGAAAGGGTGGAAAAAGGGAACAATAAGCAGACAGGGACTGAGACATTCAATGAGAGAGTAACACACCATAAAGATGGTCATGTCCCATAAATAAAACTTTTTTGTATGTCTCTCTCCCTGTCTCCATTTCTATCTCTCTCCCTATCTCTTTCTCTCGGTGTTCCCCCTGACACTGGAGAGGGATGTTTACTTGGAACACAAATGGATACATTCAGTATTTTCAAATGCAGACCTCTCTACATCAATCACGATTTCCCTTAAGAGCACACAGGACACACACTCAGCCCGGGATCTGGTTGCCTTTATCTCTCTCCCTCCAGGTCCCCCAATAAGACTCCCCACTGGTACAGATGCAGAGTTAAGTCCTCAGCTGAGTGCTTAAGCCAAGTCCTCCACTACTCTCTCTGCAAAACCAGTGCTTTGTTTCCCTGTCCAAGTAGCTGACACACACACACACACACACACACACACACACACACACACACACACACACACACACACACACACACACACTTTCAGATTTGATTTGCACATACACACACACACACACACACACACACACACACACACACACACACACACACACACACACACACACACACACACACACACACCTGGGAAAGGCTGGCACAGGTTTACTAGCTATGCCCCCTTCTGCCCAGACTTATCACTAGTTATCACTGCCATCAGGCACTACAAAGCCAGCTACCTAAGGCTCTTGCAAGGGTACCCAATTATACTGAGTAAAATTAATATTAATACAAATGGTGGTTTAACTAGCAGCAAGGCTTTCAGGAGTGGTCAGAGCTGTCACCAAATAAATATAAGCAAATACTATCAAAACTTAAATATTTTCTAAAAGGATCAGCCACTATGTAAAGTTTAAGTATATTTAATAATAAATAATAAAAGAACAATAATAATAATAAAAGAAAATACCAAATATCTATTTACATTAAACACCACAGGTTCATAAATAGGGAATATTGGAAATAACACAGCTGGAAAGAGTCATGCTGTTACATAAAAACGCTATTTCACTGATCTTACTATATTTCCCTGACTAATCTAAAGAGTACTAGTCCCTGGTCACTTACTGCAGCAAGGCAAGATCAAGTGGGTGGGTGGTCCTTGTTGTCAGATCCAAGACAGAATACAGAATGCCTAGTCTCCCCGAGAGACTTCTCAATATAATATCTAATATTATTTCTGTGTTGATTACACAATGACATCACATCTGGTCATCTGACTCTGTTTCCCACACTATTACCAACACTAGAAGCTGCTAGGAGTTTAGCACATATGCGTGACCATACACATAGATAGGGCTTTGCTCAGATCTTCTGCAGCTGCTAAAAGTCATAAAACAATTTCAACCCTCTAGTCTTCCAGAGTAGCAATTAGATCCCTGGTAGAGACAATAAAGAAGATTGGTTTCCCAGACATTTTGTCTCTGGCTGCAACCAGAAGTGTAAGATAACATATTTATTAATGGCCTCAAACAAATGCCCTACACTGACCGCCTCAAAAAATTCCAGCTTTACTCCGTAGCATATCACCTACTCCGAAGTGATCTCTGTCTAACATATAAAGATATGTCAAACCCAGAGCTGTTGGACATGCTACACCTAAAGAAATCCCAATCCCTCCGAGCTACATGCTCTAGGGACCTAAACCTTGTCACAACAATAAACAGGACATGCTGGAGGGATAGATTCCTGTCCCAGAGACTTCCCATACTCTGGAACAGGCTATCCGTCTATGTCAAGCAAAGTTCTTCATTAGCACTCTTCAAGAAAAATCTTGATAAGTGGATGGGAAATAGGAAATACACCCTGGGGATCACTTCTGTGTCTCTGCTCGACAGTGGCACAGGAAAATAACTTTCTTGGGTGGTGTAAGCCAGGGAACCTTGTTGGTTAGGCTTACATAGGCCCTTGGCCGATAGCCTAGTACCTACCTATGAACCTATGGCTAAATTCAATTTCAGCTACATTTTGCAAAGTTAGGCAGTTTAAGATTAACCTCTGCTGTCCCAGTATCATCTATTAAACATATACATTTAATAATACATGTACATTTCTTTTCCTTCCAGCAGGATGCATTGTTGATACATTTTAACACAAGCCAACCTCACAAATACATTTTCAGCACAAGCATCTGAACAAATCAGTTTGATATACAAATGACATATAATTATTTATTATACTTGTTTACAAAATGCCAGCTAGCTGTGCTGGCACAAGTCATACATCCACTTCCCTACTTCTCCTGGCATGGCTGGCAGTACCTCCTATCATCACATCCATTTTTTTTCCCTTTTTTTGTAGAGAGAGGACTGTTGGGGAAGATGGATAGTATAAGAGGTTCTGGTAGGTTGGGTAGTTTAGGTAGCAGGAACCAACATACTGAACATACAGGGCATACAAGACAGATGAGGATGGTAATGGACAGAAATGGTTGGTGGACACCATGATTTGGGATAGGTAGAGGACATTTGAGGTGCATCTGCATCCAGTTTGAACACAGTGAGAATGTAGTCCATACTATCAGAACTGTCATCACGACCTCCTGTCTCAGTTCCATGGTTGCCTTCAGAACTGTCATCTCTACCTCCTGTCTCAGTTCCCTAGTTCAGAAATAAACTGTTCCAATGTCAAACAAAAACTTTATTAATGCTTTAATAAAGTTTTTCCTTGATGTTGGAGCAATTTATTTCTGAGTCTGCAGTAAAAACCAAATGGTGCTGGCAAGAGTTACCTCCAACAACAATGAAATGAACAGTAAAAAACAGACTTTGTCTGATGAAGTGGCTGGTGCCACGAAAGCGCTCACCTCTTTTACTAATAAAGCTGTTATTCTACATAGCCATGGCTGCTACCTCCTGCTTTGTTTTTTACTGTTTATTTCTGAGTCTATCATTATTTTTCCAGTTAACACAGTATCAACCTTATTATTAGTTCCCTGGTTACCATCAGAACTGACATCCCTACCTCTTGTCTCAATTCCCTGGTTACCATTAGAAATGTCATCATTACCTTCTGTCTCAGTTCCCTGGTTACCATCAGAGCTGTCGTCACAACCTCCTATCTCAGTTCCCTGGTTACCATCAGAGCTGTCGTCACAACCTCCTATCTCGGTTCCTTGGTTAACATCAGAACTGCCATCACAACCTCCTGTCTCAGTTCCCTTGTTGCCATCAGAACTGTCATCACTACCTCCTATCTCACTTCCCTGGTTACCAACAGAACTGTCATCACTACCTCCTGTTTCAGTTCCCTGGTTAGTATCAGAACTCCCACAAACCAGCAAGCATGTACAGCTGATACAAATGGCCAAAAATCAACACCAGATTTTCCAAAAGAAGGGCCAGCACCACAAGGACATCTGGAAAAATAGAATCTTTATTGAAGTATCATAATACACATAGTTCAGACCAGTTTCAGCATATAGCCTTCATCAGTGATAACCATACTAATAAACAGTTACCTTAAATAACCCCAGAACCTGATGATTTCCTATGACATCACTTCCCACCAAAACAAAATTAATCCTTTAATTATATCTACTAAAGTTACATTTTATCATTGAGACCTGGCATAAAAAGTCCCCCCAATTTAATAATCCATCTCTTTTCTTTATAGGTCAAGATAGAGTGCCATCCTGTTTTAAATAATCTATGATTTTATTAATCACCGTAAACGTAAATCTGGCAGACGTATGCAGTTGACAAGGTCTGTATAATGCATTGGTAATTATTTTATTACGTATGTCACTAAGATGTTCAGACATTCTACATTGCAAAGACCTTGAGGTCTGCCCTATGTAAAATGTAGCACAAGTACAACTGGACATATATACTACCCAATCTGACTCACAATTGGAATAGAATCATATATCAAACACCTGATGTGTATTCTTGCTGGTGAATTGTTTAGTCTTGTACATGTGTTTACAAAATGTACAATGTCCACAAGGAAAAGATCCAACAAGTCTGTCTGCTGTAATTGTTAATTGATGGCCAATCTGATCAGCCTTATTAACTTTCTTATAATGTGCAAAATATGAGCCCAAAGTTTTTCCTGTACAAAAAGAGAATTGGCACCTGTCAGACTACATTGAACCCAATTCATCATTGGTAGTCAAAATGTTCCAGTGTTTCTGAATCACATCCCTTACAAGATTTACATTTTTGCCATATGTAGTAACCAATCTAATAATTTCTAACCCATCCCGGTTTGGTTTACATTTATATTGCAACAAATCAGATCTCATTTGATTGGTAGCCCATTCCCTTGCTCCGAACACATCCCCCTGTTTGTATCCCTTGTCTAGAAATCAGGAGTGGCCTTAGGTCAACTGATGCCCTAGGCAAAAGGGGCCCAAGGTGCCCCTCCACACCACTCGGTGCCCCCATCCTGGTCTACTTACACCAAATAAATACTGGAAAAGCACCCTTGCTAGAGCAGTGCCCTAGGCGGCTGCCTAGTTGGCCTATGCCTAAGGCCGGCTATGCTAGAAATCTACATGTAAGATCACGTTTAGATGCGTTAAAGTCTTCATCTGAAGAACAAATTCTTCTAATCCTCAAAAATTGAGACTTTGGAATGTTCCTAACCGTATGGCTGGGATGGAGACTGGATTCATATAATAGATTATTATATTGTGGATATTTCCTATATACTAATGTACGTAAGGTATGATCTTGTTGTCATAGAAGCTTAACATCCAAAAAATGTATTTCATCCCTATTATAAGTAAGGGTAAATTTAATACCCCACTTGTTCTCATTAATATATTGGATGAACTCCAATAAATAATCAATGTCCCCTCGCCACACCAGCCAACAGTCATCTAAAAATCATCTCCATATGTCGATTTCAGGCAGGAAGATGTTATGAGAGTCATTGTAAATAATGTGCTCCTCTACAAAGCCCATAAATAAGTCGGCATATATGGGAGCAAAAGACTTGCCAATAACACTCTCCCTTAAAGTAAAAAACATTCTTCGTAAGGGCGTGTAAGGCCAAACATGTACGAAGTGTGGTAAATCCTGGAGTATAAAGCCCTGCCCTATCTAAAAAATATTCCAGGGTTTGCAAACCTGCCCAATGAGGAATACTGGTATATAGGGACTTAGCATCTAAAGTACTCATCAACCAGTTGGGCTTTAGTTGTGATTCAGACACAATCTGCAAAAATTCAGTGGTGTCTTTAATTCTGGCTCTAACAAGTGGCAGTAAGGGTTGTAAATATTGGATCAGAAACACTGATAATGGTTCTGTAAGAGACCCAATTCCCGATACAATAGGTCTACCAGGAGGCTGATTCAAATTTTTGTGAATTTTAGGCAAGAGATATAAATATTGCTTACCAGGCTCTTGAACCATAAGGTGTTTTCTAACAATTTCACCAATAATACCTTCATCTACTGCTTTTCCTAAGAATGTATCAATCTCATGTTTGAAATTAGGAAGGCTTTTGGGTCGAAACCAGTCTGGATCAATCAGCATTTTCATGTAATGCTGGGGGTTAGTAAGTTGCCTATTTCCCTCAGTCCAGTAATAACTGGAATCCATGATGACAACCGACCCACCCTTATCTGGTGGTAGTATGGTGATATCAGTATTATACTGAAGTTCCCTTTGTGCTTTCAGTTCTCCTTTAGCTAGATTACATCTCAACACCTGAGAAGAGCATAAGTTAAAATGTAGATCTTTAAGAACTGCCTCCTGGAATATGGCCACATATTTGTTCATAGGAGGGGTGAAGTTAGATTTATGGAAATGAAACTGCGTGGGCCTTTGAGACACATCCCGTGGGCCAAAAAATAACTTTAAATTTAATTTTCTACAAAACGCTATAATATCAGTAACTAAATTTTAATATCCCACATCCTGCCCTGGCTGCTGTGTGTCCCTGTCCCAGTAGGATTTGCATCCTCTTAACCTCCTCACTGACCTAGGATTTTGGGAACCAACTTGCCTGTCTCTTAAAACTTCCATCTCAACTGCACCCAGACTACTTGTCCTGTGCCATACATCCCACCTTGCTGAAGAACTAGAGAAACTCTTAACCTCCTCACTGACCTAGGATTTTGGGAACCAACTTGCCTGTCTCTTAAGACTTCCATCTCAACTGCACCCAGACTACTTGTCCTGTGCCATACATCCCACCTTGCTGAAGAACTAGAGAAAGTACATTTGACCCCTTGATATAACTGTGGATATAACGTTCTGTATTACTTAACACCAAGAGTGTATGATAAAGCTGCCCTCCTGAGCCAGGTTCCCAGCAGCCAGTTCCAACTCTCACCATCTTATCCTTTTTTTCTCTCTTCCATAACCTTTATCCCCGTGGTTCCACCAATTGACTCACCTCTTTTTCTCTCTTTCTACCTAGCCAATCTCTCTGATACTCAAGCTGTTGTCCACCAGGTGGCTTCCCTAACTTGCATTTCCTTTTCTCCTTCCTCTCCATTAATATACTATCCCTCTTTAGTGTCTATCTTATCCACTCTTCATCCTCCTTTTCATTACTCCCCCCTCATTGTACTCTATTCCCTTTTCCCTCTCTACTATTTCTGTGTTACGTTATACTATACCACTACAACTACTTTACACTCACCTGGAACTACCCAGAACTCCTGCACAATCGGTAGCTTTTCTGATTGACTCCAGGAGATCTTCTTTACTTGCTCTAACCCGCTCCGTTCGCCCTACGGGCTCACTCCGCTCCCCACCCTACCCCCAATTCCCACCCACCCCCAGGGGTCCTAACCTTATACCTCACAAACCACACCCCCTCCCTAATTTCCACCACTCATAGTCCCACTTCCATCACACTATTCTCACACTTTTCCCGCCAAAACAACAAAAAATAAAAACAATAACTTAACCTTCATTCTTGTCTTTTACTTTTTCTTCTTTCTTTTTCAATACCATGACTTTAAATAAACAGTACACCTTAATCTACTTACAAATGTTATTCTTACTCATACTTCTACCTCCTCTAACTCTCATCTACTCATTAACCTCCTATGAGCACCCTATATACACAAACTTATTAAATCCTACTAAATGTACTACCTCTATTCAACACACTTCTCACACTGACCACTTCAACATCACTTCCATACCCAAACATCTATCACCTAAATACCATAGAACAATCCACATTAGATACAACTCCCTAACCTCAAAAGATATCCACCACTTATTTGCAAACTCACAAAGAAATTATATCTAACAATACTCCAATCTTTAAAAGACGGAGACATTCACCCAAATCCAGGCCCAAACACCACAAATACCATACTACTCAACAACCCAAACCCTTCTAACTCTCACCCACTCATAAAATCTCCAAACTCATTCTTAATAGCTCACCTTAACACACAAAGCATTAACAATAAAATAACACAACTCCATGCTCTATTGGAACTCTACTCATTTGATATCATATGTCTAACAGAAACCTGGCTAAAACCAGCAACAAAAGATAATGAAATTTTACCACCTGGTTATAACATCATACGCCTGGACCGTGTTAAAAAGAAAGGTGGTGGAGTAGCTGTACTATTCAAATCTGGCCTTGAAATAACCAACCTTAAACTTAAACCTCCCCAAGACCCTAATGCTGAAATACTTATTACCAAATTTCAACTAAACCCAGCTAAATCTATCTATATTATTACTATCTATGTTCCCCCAGGAAACAACATCACTACCATAGAAAACATACTTTCCTGGTTATCTCTAAACCTCCCCCAAGAAACCATAATCCTAGGTGATTTTAATATAGACTGGAACTCTTGCAATAATAAATGCCCCACAAACCATATTAATCTCCACGGGTTCACCCAAACTATTACCTCCCCTACTAGACTGAATAAACATACCAAAAAAGAAAGCACCTTAGATTGGAATTGGATACTTATTAATAGTCAACCACAAAATTATGAAACCGGAACCCTCCCTGACGACATAAGCAACCACTCCCTAACCTACATCATCCGACTAAAGACCAACCCACCCTTTCAACCCATATATAGGGACATTAGAACCAAGAAAAACTTTAACTCAGAATTATTCCTTACTGAACTGAAAACATGTAATTGGTCCCCACTAAAACACCTTTCCCTTGATGAAGCTGTTGATTACTTCAATAATAATTTTCTTGACATACTCAACCGTCATGCTCCTACCCGCTCTATTAGAATTAGAACTAAAGCTGCTCCATGGCTTACTAGGGAAACCAAACAAAAAATCCATCTCAGAAATAAATGCTGGAATAAATCACGCTTAACTAAAAACCATACTGACATCCAAAACTTTAAACAACTGAGAAATGAGACAAAAAAGCCATAGTGACTGACAAAAAAAACTACTATTTACAATTTCAACATACCCACCATAATAAACCCCAAAATTTCTGGTCAAGTATTAATCAACTATTACACCCAAGTCAATCACTCACACCTAACCCTCAAGGCACTGACAAAGACAATCCCGAACAAACTGCAAACACCTTCAATACTTTCTTTGTCAAAGCAATTCAAGATCTTGCTTGTCAACTCTCTCCCCATGACATAACATCCATTTCTAACTATAACACATCTCCAGCTTTTCTCTTCCAACCTGTCCCCACATCATTTATTCTCACCCTTCTCCAAAAACTGAAACCATGTACTCCTTCTGCTGACCAACTACCATCTGAATATCTACAGATAGCAGCCAAATCTATTGCATACCCCATCTCCATCCTCATTAATAGAACCATCACTGAAGGATATATCCCTAAACTCTGGAAAGTCTCTCACATTATTCCCCTACACAAAGGAGGAGACTCCACTGAATTCTCTAACTATCGTCCCATAGCCCTACTATCCCCTCTATCTAAGATCATGGAAAGATGTATACATAGGCAATTGCTAGACCACCTTCTCCATAACAACTTACTTTCCAACACCCAACATGGCTTCCGACCCTCCCATAGCACTACTACTGCCCTCCTCTCCTTTATTGACAGCATAAATAACAACCGGAACCTTAACATGCTCTCCTCTGCTCTTTTCATAGACCTATCCAAAGCTTTCGACATGGTAAATCACACTATTCTCATTAACATTCTTAAATCTCTATCTCTCAGCACACTCGCCATTAAATGGTTCCATTCCTACTTAAATAACAGACATCAAGCTGTGCTATGGAAAAACACTCTCTCTACTCAGCTACCAGTTAACATTGGAGTTCCTCAAGGCTCCATACTGGGCCCTCTTCTGTTCTCTATATTCATTAATGATCTACACCAAGTAATTCCCCAAGCCACATGCATCCAATATGCAGATGACTCTACACTAATATGCACTGCATCATCTGTATCTCAGCTTCACTCCCTATCTCAAGACACATTTAACTCTAAAAAAAAAAAAAAAAAAAAATCAAAAAGGAGCAGGAAACCAGAGGTAATCCACAGAATCAAAGTCTACAGAAATAGCGTAACACAATATTTTAATATCCGCTTTCGTCCAAAGACTTCTTCAGAATGAATAAAACAGATAAAAACATGGACATTAAATACCAAATTAATTAGTCAAAAAGATGGTAATAAATCAATCATTCAATCAATTAATAAAATACTTGCTTGCTTAAAGTTAGCCATAGGTTATTTAAACAAAGATGAAATGAAGACATTATGTTTGTCAATACTCAATACATTGTTTTTTAAAAAACATTTAATATTTACGGCTTCATTTAAGCCTGGGGCTTTGTCAGCCGAAAGTTTGATCTGCCACCACGTCTCTCTTTGTTCAACCAAATTTTTAAAATCACCTCCCCTAAGATCTGAATGAACCACCTCTAGCACAGAAAATAAAATTTTTTTAAAATTCTTACAAATAAGAGAATGTTTAAATAACGCGCTAGTTTCATTTCGAATCTTAATGTTGTAAAGGTGTTCCTTGATGCGGGTTTTGAGGCACCTTGTTGACAAAGCCCCAGGCTTAAATGAAGCCGTAAATATTAAATGTTTTTTAAAAAACAACGTATTGAGTATTGACAAACATAATGTCTTCATTTCATCTTTGTTTAAATAACCTATGGCTACCTTTAAGCAAGCAAGTATTTTATTAATTGATTGAATGATTGATTTATTACCATCTTTTTGACTAATTTAATGTCCATGTTTTTATCTGTTTTATTCATTCTGAAGAAGTCTTTGGACGAAAGCGGATATTAAAATATTGTGTTACGCTATTTCTGTAGACTTTGATTCTGTGGATTACCTCTGGTTTCCTGCTCCTTTTTGATTTTGTTTGTGCTTTTGTGGTTTTTCTTTTGTGGTACACATTTAACTCTGTAGAACTATGGTTTACAAAACGCTGCCTCTTACTAAACCCCAAAAAAACCAAACTTCTCCTTTTCACACCTACCAGTAAATCTCCACCTATAGACTTCTCTCTATCATCTCGTGATGGTACACTAATAACCCAAGATCAAACTACCAAAATGCTAGGTATCACCATAGATAATAACCTAAACTTTGAGGCCCATATCAACAACATTCTGAAAACTACCAATAAAAAAATAGGCTCTCTCTTTAGGATCAAATCCTTCCTTACTCCTACAACTAGAATTACCATTGCCCACACTCACCTTATGTCCACCCTTCTTTATGCTTCACCCATATTTACCAATCTGACAAAAAATAACCTTAAAAAACTAGAAAACTCATTTAATAACATAGCCAGATTTGCCACAGGCAGCCCTTACAGAACTCATCACTATATTAATCTTAAGCTCCTTGGCTGGCTTGAACTTCAGCAGCATCTGAAATATAATCAACTTACCATCATCCACAAAATTCTGTATCAACCTGAAAGAACACCTATCCTAACAAATCTTATCCACCCCTATGTAAACCTTAAATCCCTAAGATCATCACAAAAATCTCTTATACACATCAACAAATCAAACAATAGAGCAGGAGACTCTCTATTTTCTGTTTCCATTGGAAAAACATGGAATCAACTTCCATCTGAACTGACCACAATTCCCTCAATTACTCTATTTAAAAATAGGCTTAAACTCCACCTAAAAACACACTGGATGTGCCCCTGTTCTAAACCAGACTGACCAACCTATCTACTGTTGACTTACTCATCTAAAATTTCTCATCTCTGAACCTACTCTTTCACTAACTTATCTTATCCATATTTCTTTATTTCTATTTTTTTCTAGATACTACCATGCTTCCTCTCCTCACACTCCATACTAGTACTACATCTTTTAAACTGACTCATATCACTACTACACACTTTACCTAACAACCCCTCCATATATTTTCATTATCTTCCTCTATTATCTATATCAACACTTTTACTAACTTCTTTCCTGCAACTAATACTCTTTAGCAACACATAAATGTACCTTCTTATTAACTATTCGAAGCCTATTAAAATTATGTTACCTTCATTATGTACTCATAAGTGACAGACTCCCTGTTAGTAAATGTATAAAATGTATAAATATGTTTTTTTTTTTTCTCTTCTATTTTGTTGTTTATGTTAACATTGTTTAAACTGTGTGGAGCTTTTCTCCCCGGGCCTCTACTGAAAATGGACATATATCCAGCTAGACTAGCCCGGTCAACAAATGTAAAATAAAATAAAATAAAAAATAAAATAAAATAAAACATTTTCATCAACAAAAAATCCCGGTATGAAATCGAGACCTTTATTTAACTGTTGTTTTTGGTCAGTAGACAAAATGTAATTAGAAATATTATGCACATTGTCATAGTCAGAATGCAACTCACTAGTGATTGTAAAAGGTTTTCTATTGTGTTTGCCTTTATGTTTATACCCCCCTCGGTGCGTCCTACCTCTAAAGGGTGATCTTGACTTCATACCTTTTTAAGATCTGGAGAGCATTGACATATACACTTTCAGTATCAGTAGCCGAGGACTCATCTCCCGAGGTACTGAGTCCCTGTCCGGATTTTTTAAGGATTGATCAGGGCCTCTTCCTATGGATATTCATCCCGTATCTATTCCCCTCAGAAAATCTGCCACTTTTCTGGGACTCAAAGGGTCTCCCCCTATCATAATCTTCCATGTCCTTATTAAATTTGCGCAACTTCTTCTCCCTTGTTTGGTTCTCAAAAGTTAGCAAGTCTCTGGAAAGCTTGCTCAAGTAATCGGCATAGTGTGGCTGACCCTCAAATACCTTTAACTCCTCACATAACTATTTAACATCATTAATATTCTCCTCTATAATCCTTTATAGTAAGATGTCAAAATGTTGACAAAGGCCATTGATGCCTTTTGCTGTGCCACATTCCACTCCCTAAGAAGAGTATCATCCAATTTGCCCACCAAGGGCTGAATTTTTACCCTAAGGCCTCTTGGCATAATATTTTTATTTTTATACACCTTAAACAGCTTCAAATGCTAAATATTTGTACGCAATGTTTTCATATTTTTGCCCAATTTATTGAAAAGCAAGTTGCAGCTGTCAACTGGATCCACTTGGCCTTCATCAGTTGTGCCATCATGTGATATTTTCAGACCAAATACCTTTATGTCGTGATGATCAGCACAAAGGCCCTGTAATATATTATCTAGATCTATGACCATAGTGTAGAAGTAGCACAATCCAAAGATACTTCGAGGTCAAACCACACACACCGGCCCCCCCAGCTGAAATCCACATCTACACTCACTAGTCTTTAGGATCTTTTTGGTGATATTGTGCTGTGTGAGTTGGGGGCTTATGGTCATAGAGCTAGATAATATATTACAGGGCCTGGTATAATTACCCTGTAGAAGCCTGCCACTGTATCATGTAATGAAGGGTGACACAAAAATACTGGACTCCCTTTCACACCACCTTTGGTCTCTAAATGGAGAAACCATCCTCACCTTCACCTGCCATGTCTACTGAACTACACCTAGAGCTATATGTCTGAAATGGCATCCATTTCAGATCTCAGATGTACCAGCTTGTGAGCAGTGATACACAGCTTTGACAGCTGCATTTGAACAACTGAAAAAAAATAGCTTGGCACTGACATTAAGAAGGATTCCTTCAAAAATAATGAAGCTGTGAAACATGGCAGTGAGACTTGGCCATATGTGATGCTTACCCTGTTAATACATGTTGCACTGTTAAATAATGAAATACTTTATTATATTTGATATAATCATTGTTATTTAGAGGAAAAATGGTACAAATTGGGACATACGGGATTGTTGGGACATATACAAAGACTGACTAATACTACGTGGGAATCAAACCCATGGGAAGAAATAAAGGATTAAATGGAAAATGTTGTTTATTAACTGTGAATGCACAGTATAACCTTCTTTTTTATTTTTTTTAAACTGTAAGCTGAGATACACAAATTTCAACAAGGATGGAGACGTACTTGAGATGTCTTGATGTGCGCAACTTTAACTATTCCTGGTAATGGAGTCCTATGCAAAAGGCATTATTTGTGGTTGTAAATGCACTTCATATACCTGGAGGTGCACGACATGAGTAATACATTTTAGGGTAGGTTCCAAACATATTTTACATCACATACTGTCCTACACACAAAATTATTATATGTGATTAATCATATGACTCTAATTACATATTGTGCACTTTATACCTGTACAAGTACATTTTACATTAACTATCATCATTGCTATGCTTAATATAATGCGTACACATAATATTTGAGTTACCTAGCAATCAGTAATTATAGCTGTGTAGCAAATTCATGCTTGTTAACTGTTGTTTGTAGTTAAAGTTACATTGTTAAATACAAATGAGTAACAATACTAATTCTAACCCTCCCCAGTAAAATTATCTGCAAAATGGATTCAAACCCTGTATTACTCATATTCTCTCTACAAGTTCTCTGGAATTACACTTTGTGCCACAGAGATAATAAGTTAGTGAAGTTTTCTTTACTTGTCCAGAGTGTTGATGTCAGCACACCAGCACAAGGTACATATGCACTACTGATGGCATTCCAAATTAAAATTTGAGTTTTTACCTTGGGAAATGAAACACTTTTCACAACTATTGACTGCTGTCAGTCAACAGTGCACAATGCAAAGCAGCATGCAAAAATTAAGCCAAAAACAAACAAAACAAACAAAAAAATAAAAAACAGGAACCAAAAAGAACTGTGCAGAGACATGGAGACACCAGCAGATAAAACAGCAATGTTTTATTGTATAGTTGTAAGTGCTTTCACACCCTTCGGTGCTTCTTCAGACAATGTAAAACTTAAAAGAATCAGCAAAGCCAGACCTTATTTTTCTGAAATGAATACATCTAATAGGACTAGTAGTAAAAATCCACAAGGGGTGCCTTTGATTTTGCCATATAGTACTGATGTTAAGTATATTAGGAATGTGTTATATAAGAATTGGCATATTTTGCACACGGATCAGGATATTGTGAAAATAGTTGGTTTGCGTCCGAGAGTGGTGTATAAGAATAAGAATACACTGAAGCAACTTTTATGTTATCCCAATAAGAAAATTATCCAACAGCCTTTGTTGAGAGGCATGACAAGATGCAATAGTTGCAATTTTGTCAGTTCATTAATGAGGAAGAATATTTTATACACCCGGACACTAAACAAACCTTGCAGTTTAAGGTGCAGGCTGATTGTAACACTAAAAACGTAATATATTTGGCTCAATGCACTACATGTGCAAAATGCTATGTAGGAAAAACAAATAAAAGACTTTGTGAGCGTATAAGGGATCATGTTTATTGTACAAGGAAAGAATTATTGCATAGTGCTTTAGCTAAGTATACGGTAACTGAAGGTGTTACACACTCATTTTTATTTCAAGTAATACAAGTGATATATAGTAACATTAGGCTGGGGGATATTTATGCATACACTGACACAGTGGAAATGAAATGGATATTTAGACTGGGAGAGCATTTAGGCTCCGGTCTTAACGATACTGTTTCTATTAAACCAGCACTAAAAGGATGCAAATTGCTTAAGAAATGAGTTTAATATATATATACTTTTTAGTGGCATTTCATGCCTTGTATTTATTTTATTTTATTAAGTATCTCTTTAAATTTGTATCAATCATTAATGACATGTGAATTTTTATTGGTTTGTTTGAATTTGTATGGATCTATTTAAGCTGATTCTTTTAAGTTTTACATTGTCTGAAGAAGCACCGAAGGGAGTGAAAGCGCTTACAACTATACAATAAAACATTGCTGTTTTATCTGCTGGTGTCTCTGCACAGTTCTTTTTGGTTCCTGTTTTTTGCTGTGTATACTGTGCAGTTTATCACTGAGTTTTCTCTTTTTGAACAATATTTGTGATCCTTTGATCGGTTTGTTGGATACTCAGTGAACATGGCAGACAATACATTGGAAGGTTTGGATGAGGATCGGTCTATACAGAATAACGGCTCCAGTAATGAACAACTGCAGAACTGTTTAAATGTTCGCACAAATCCTCTTCTCTCTATGGAACTTAATACAGGTGTGCAGACTACCACTGTAGTGGACATTAATGTACAAGCGAAACTGTTGATGAGAGACATTGAGAATAATTTGTTTTGTAGTAAACGGCTACAATGTCAGAGACAACATATGGAAGCTTGTTTAAAAATGAATATAGTACCTAGAGGACTTAGGTTGCTAAACATGCCAACATATGGAAATGCTTTTCCTGATTTACTGGCCAAATGGCAAAAGATAAATCTTGATACAAGCAGAGCGTATATGCAGTTAATTATTGATTAGTTTCTGCCTATTGAAAATAAACTGAATGTTTCCATTGAGTTGAAATATGAAGAACTACTGAGAGCCACATCTGTTGATACAGCCGATGTGTTTCTACATGGCATTATTGATAAAGTACTAATGTATGAGAACAAATTGTTGTTAACTAAAAAGAAGAAATTAGTTTGTGATTTGGACGACTTTAAAAATCAAAGTGTATTTGCTTGGCCCAGGTATGAACAGTCTAATGAGCCTATTATGAGCCGTGGTAATATGGAGGACCTAACTGAGAACTATGCATCAACCAATCCTCAGTCGGATAGAGGTGTGATGACTGGTCATCGATAAACCAACAGAAGGAAGAAATACGAATGTAAGCACTGTAGAACGCGAACCAGTGATGAGAAGGAAAGATCAATCCAATGTTTTTATAACAGGTGAACCAACTTTACCACTTCCTTTTTGGGTAAGGAGCAAATCTGTGCATGACAGGGACAATGCACACACAGGTCAGAAGTGGAAAGACATTTCGCACCACAACAACGGACATATGTTGAAGAAGATGTGGGCGACTGTACAAAACAGTTAGTGTGGAACCTGTCTGATTGTTCTTTGACTGCCTCTGAGGTTTCTTTATTAACTAAAGTTTGGGTTATGTGCCTTCCAATACAGCTAATGTTGATGAGACTCTATTGCAATTTAGACTGTTTGCGAGAAATATTGCTTTATGTATGACCTTTGGCAATATGAGTACTTTTCACAGGAATATTTTTACTAAACCCAGCAGTTTCATACCTAATTTTTCATCTACTCTTGATGTGTTTGTGAAAGCTTGTGAAAATTATTTGTATAGTTATTTTAATTCATGCAAACAGGTTATGCATGATAACTTGAGTCACGGTGAACGCCAAGCACTTTGAACTTTACAAAATAATGAGAACATTATTGTTAGACCTGCTGACAAAGGTGGACCAGTTGTAGTGCTAAATAATGATTATTATGTACAATCGATGCTTAGGATGTTAGATGATTCTTTTACATATCAGTCTGTTGAATTATGTATTATTGAACAAATGCAACAAGATGTCTTTTTGGGTCTGCATGAGTGTTTTTGTATGGGACTCATTACATGTGAGCTTTATGTTTATTTTAATGTGGAATTCCCTCTTATACCGAAGCTGTATGGCTTACCTAAGATTCATAAGAATCCTGTGGTTCCTAGTTTTAGACCAATAGTATCTGGCTTGGGATGGCTGACTGAGCCTTTATCTATCTTTGTAGACAAACAATTGAGAACAGTCTTGGATGGATATTGTATAGTTTTGAAAGATACTCAACAGTTTTTACAGGATCTATACATGAAATTTGGTCAGTCTTTTTTCCATCTAATATTTTGGTGTCTCTGGATGTTGAGGCCCTTTTTACTTGTATTCCGAATACTGAAGGTATTGGCATGATCAAGAAATATTTGACAAGGGATGCTACTTTTGATGAGAAACATATAGATCTTATATGTTATTTATTGGAAGTTGTTTTAGATCATAATGTGTTTGTATTTGAAGGAGTATACTATTGGCAGCGGAAAGGTGTGGTGATGGGAACCAGTTGTGCCAATAGCTATGCGAATCTAGTCATGGCAGAGTGGGAATATAATATTATTAGAGAATTCATAGGTACAGACCTCATCTTCTACAGACGTTTTGTAGATGATGTATTTTTTGTATGGGGAAGCAGTGAGGTTTCACTGTTGAATTTTAAAAGACGTCTAAATAGTAGTAGTAGTTTTTTGTGTTTTACACAAAAGATATCTAACACTAACATAGAATTTTTAGATGT
Organism: Protopterus annectens; assembly: GCF_019279795.1. Lineage (NCBI taxonomy): Eukaryota > Metazoa > Chordata > Ceratodontiformes > Protopteridae > Protopterus > Protopterus annectens. The sequence continues at coordinate 150,238,847 of NC_056729.1, read as the reverse complement.
TATGGTTTCAGTAAACAGTGAAGGTTTTTTTTACCACAGAATTGTATTGTAAAGAATGCTACTGTCCTTCGTTCTTACATAGAACTAGCATGCATCCTCAATATGTCTTTTCTAGTGTAGTGCAGATGTTGAGAGTAGCTAGATTAACAGTTAATAATGATATTTTAAAGGAGAATTTAGAAACTCTAAAGTCAGAGTTTATAGGTAGGGGCTATGAACAGATGGCTGTGTCCAAAGTTATAAGTACCACCATGAAAAGAAGGGGTGGCAAAGCCAGACCTTATTTTTCTGAAATAAATACATCTAATAGGACTAGTAGTAAAAATCCACAAGGGGTGCCTTTGATTTTGCCATATAGTACTGATGTTAAGTATATTAGGAATGTGTTATATAAGAATTGGCATATTTTGCACATGGATCAGGATATTGTGAAAATAGTTGGTTTGCGTCCGAGAGTGGTGTATAAGAATAAGAATACACTGAAGCAACTTTTATGTTATCCCAATAAGAAAATTATCCAACAGCCTTTGTTGAGAGGCATGACAAGATGCAATAGTTGCAATTTTGTCAGTTCATTAATGAGGAAGAATATTTCATACACCCGGATACTAAACGAACCTGGCAGCTTAAGGTGCAAGCTGATTGTAACACTAAAAACGTGATATATTTGGCTCAATGCACTACATGTGCAAAATTCTATGTAGGAAAAACAAATAGAAGACTTTGTGAGCGTATAAGGGATCAAGTTTATTGTAAAGGAAAGAATTATTGCATAGTGCTTTAGCTAAGCATATGGTAACTGAAGGTGTTACACACTTATTTTTGTTTCAAGTAATATAAGTGATATATAGTAACAGTAAACTATTAAACCAGCACTAAAAGGACGCAAATTGCTTAAAAAATGAGTTTAATATATATACTTTTTAGTGGCATCTCATGCCTTGTATTCATTTTATTTTATTAAGTATATCTTTAAATTTGTATAATTCATTAATGACGTGAATTTTTATTGGTTTGTTTGAATTTGTATGAATCTATTTAAGCTGATTCTTTTAAGTTTTACATTGTCTGAAGAAGCACCGAAGGGTGTGAAAGCTCTTACAACTATACAATAAAACATTGCTGTTTTATCTGCTGGTGTCTCCGTGTCTCCGCACAGTTCTTTTTGGTTCCTGTTTTTTGCTGTGTATACTGTGCAGTTTATCACTGAGTTTTCTCTTTTTGGACAAAAATAAAAAAGATTATTTCAGTCTGTCTCTTTGTGATGTTTTCTCAACTTTGCTTCTTATAAAATCAAAATACGTACAGGAAGCATCACTATTTTCACACAAAGAGCACCCAATCTAGATATGAACATTGACATCATGGCATTAACATGACACATTTGAGATTATTTTCATTATTTGCCACAGACACAGACATATTATGAAAAACAGAAAGTAGATAATATATATATATATATATATATATATATATATATATATATATATATATATATATATATATAAAAACCCAGCCACTGGGGATGCACAAGCCAGTGCATTTCTTTGTGTCGGTCCCAAGTCCGGATAAATGTGGAGGGTTGCATCAGGAAGGGCACCCGGCATAAAATTTTGCCAAACAATACATGCAGAAAACAGTACAGAAATTCATACCGGATCGGTCGAGGCCTGGGTTAACAACGACCGCCACCAGTACTGTTGGCCAACAGGGTTCTGGCGGAAATTGGGCTACTGTTGGTCAAAGGAGGAGAAGAGGCAGAAGGCATGGCTGAAGGCAGGTAAAGGCTAGGACTGTGATAGTGAGGGTCGGAACTTTGAATGTTGGCAGTATGACTGGTATAGGGAGAGAACTAGCTGATATGATGGACAGAAGGAAGGTTGGTATATTGTGTGTGCAAGAGACCAGATGGAAAGGGAGCAAGGCTAGGTGTATCGGAGGCGGGTTCAAATAGTTTTATTGTGGTGTGGATGGGAGGAGAAATGGCGTAGGGGTTATCCTGAAGCAACAGTATGCTAAGAGTATTTTGGAGGTGAAAAGAGTGTCAGATAGAGTGATGTTTATGAAGCTAGAAATTGATGGTGTAATGATAAATGTTGTTAGTGCATATGCTCCAAAAGTTGGGTGTGCGATGGATGAGAAAGAAAATTTTTGGAGTGAGTTAGATGAAGTGGTGATGTCTGTACCTAAGGGTGAGAGACTGGTGATTGGAGCAGATTTCAATGGGCATGTTGGTGAAGGGAACAGAGGGGATGAGGAAGTGATGGGTAGGTATGGTGTTAAGCAAAGGAATGCAGAAGGTCAGATGGTAGTGGATTTTGTGAAAAGGATGGACATGGCTGTGATGAATACGTATTTTAACAAGAGGGAGGAGCATAAGGTGACATACAAGAGTGGAGGAAGATGCACACAGGTGGATTATATCTTATGTAGAAGGGCCAATCTGAAGGAGATTGGAGACTGTAAAGTGGTGGCAGGGGAAAGTGTAGTTAGGCAGCATAGGATGGTGATTTGTAGGATGACATTGGTGATCAAGAAGAGGAGGATGAGTGTGAGGGCAGCACCAAGGATCAAATGGTGGAAATTGAAAAAGGGTAATTGTGAGGTGATGTTCATGGAAGAGTTAAGACAGGCACTGGGTGGCAGTGAAGAGTTACTGAATAGCTGGGTAACTACAGCAGAGCTAGTAAGAAATATGGCTAGAAAGGTGCTTGGTGTGACATCTGGAAAGAGGAAGGAGGACAAGGAGACCTGGTGGTGGAATGAAGAAGTACAGGAGAGTATACAGAGAAAGAGGTTGGCGAAGAAGAAGTGGGATTGTCAAAGAGATGAAGAAAGTAGACAAGAGTATCAGGAGATGAGGTGCATGGCAAAGAGAGAGGTGGCGAAGTCTAAGGATAAGGCGTATGAAGAGTTGTATAAAAGGTTGGATACTAAGGAGGGAGAAAAGGACCTGTACCGACTGGCTGGACAGAGGGACCGAGCTAGTAAAGATATGCAGCAAGTAAGGGTGATAAAGGATAATGAGGGAAATGTACTCACAAGCGAGGAGAGTGTGTTGAGCAGATGGAAAGAGTACTTAGAGGGGCTGATGAATGAAGAGAATGAGAGGGAGAGAAGGTTGGATGATGTGCGGATAGTGAATCATGAAGTGCAGTGGATTAGCAAGGAGGAAGTAAGGATAGCTATGAAGAGGATGAAGAATGGAAAGGTTGTTGGTCTCAATGACATACCTGTGGAAGCATGGAGGTGTTTAGGTGAAATGGCAGTGGAGTTTTTAACTAGATTGTTTAATGCAATCTTGGAAAGTAAGAGGATGCCTGAGGAATGGAGAAAAAGTGTTTTGGTACCAATTTTTAAAAATAAGGGTGATGTGCAGAGCTGTAGTAACTACAGAGGGATTAAACTGATCAGTCACAGCATGAAGTTATGGGAAAGAGTAGTGGAAGCTAGGTTAAGAAGGGAGGTGATGATTAGTGGTCAGCAGTATGGTTTCATGCCAGGAAAGAGCACTACAGATGCGATGTTTGCTCTGAGAGTGTTGATGGAGAAGTACAGAGAAGGTCAGAAGGAGTTGCATTGTGTCTTTGTGGATTTAGAGAAAGCATATGACAGGGTGCCTAGAGAGGAGTTGTGGTATTGTATGAGGAAGTCGGGAGTGTCAGAGAAGTATGTAAGAGTGGTACAGGATATGTATGAGGGTAGTGTGACAGCGGTGAGGCCTGCATTGGGAGTGACAGATGCGTTTAAGGTGGAGGTGGGATTACATCAAGGATCAGCTCTGAGCCCTTTCTTATTTGCAATGGTGATGGACAGGTTGACAGACGAGATCAGACAGGAGTCCCCATGGACTATGATGTTTGCAGATGACATTGTGATCTGTATTGAGAGTAGGGAACAGGTGGAGAAGACCCTGGAGAGGTGGAGATATGCTCTAGAGAGAAGAGGAATGAAGGTCAGCAGGACTAAGACAGAATATATCTGTGTGAATGAGAGGGATGATAGAGGAATGGTGAGGATGCAGGGAGTAGAGGTGGCGAAGGTGAATGAGTTTAAGTACTTGGGATCAACAGTTCAGAGTAATGGTGAGTATGGAAGAGAGGTGAAGAAGAGAGTACAGGCAGGATGGAGTGGGTGGAGAAGAGTGTCAGGAGTGATTTGTGACAGACGAGTACCAGTAAGAGTGAAAGGGAAGGTCTACAAGAAGGTAGTGAGACCAGCTATGTTATATGGGTTGGAGACAGTGGCATTGACAAAAAGGCAGGAGTCAGAGCTTGACGTGGCAGAGTTGAAGATGTTAAGATTTGCACTGGGTATGACGAGGATGGAAAGGATTAGGAATAAGTATATTAGAGGGTCAGCCCAGGTTGGAAGGTTTGGAGACAAAGCTAGAGAGGCAAGATTATGTTGGTTTGGACATGTGCTGAGGAGGGATGCAGAGTATATTGGGAAAAAGATGCTAAGGATGAAGCTGCCAGGTAACAGGAAAAGAGGAAGGCCTAAGATAAGGTTTATGGATGTGGTGAGAGAGGGCATGCAGGTGGTTGGTGTGACAGAGCAAGATGCAAAGGACAGGAAGAAATGGAAACCGTTGATCTGCTGTGGCGACCCCTAACGGGAGCAGCCGAAAGAAGAGGAAGAATATATATATATATATATATATATATATATATATATATATATATATATATATAAGTTCCATACACTAGATCGAATTTTCACTAATTAAAAATAGTGCATGGAATGCTCACTGCAGCGAAAGTGCACTTAATCGAAAGTGCACTTACGCGAAGTTCAGTACAGCGAACAAGTGTTGTACTGTATTCCATGCAGTCCTCACGGACCTTAGAGTTAGGGCATGGGTCATAGTAAGGGGATAGCTCTACGGGCTATCCCCTTACCATGACCCGTGCCCTAACCCTGAGGTCTGTGACGACTGCAGCGCAGTGAAGGACATAGCAATGTCCTCCACTATGGTGCAATAGTCACGAACCTTAGGGTTAGGGCATGGGTTAAGGTAAGGGGATAACTTTACTAACTATCACCTTACCCTAACCCATGCTCTAACCCTAAGGTCCATGACTATCGCACCATAGTGGAGGACGTAGCTTGTTTTTTATGTCCTCCACTGTGCTGCGGTGTTTTCGGTGAAGTGCACGTACGCAAAAGTTCACTTTCGTTAAAGTGAACTTTCGCAGAAGTGAGGCTTCCTATTACAAGTTTGAAGTAGTGAACTTTCATTCTTGTAATAGGAATCCATATATATATATATATATATATATATATATATATATATATATATATATATATATATATACTCAAGATGTGACATTGTATCACTTTACATTAAAGGTACAAAATAAACATTTTATCACAACTTCAGTTTTATGTATCATGCGTTAAGTACAAGGTTTGAACCTGACCTCAGAAAAATGCCTGTTTGGAGTTGCATGTTCTCTCTATGTCTCTGTGGGGTTCCTCCCACTTCAGAAAAAAAAAAACATTCTGAGTGTTTCAGTCTCAAACTCACTAGAATGGAGATGTGGGCAGCAGCACAGACTCTAGATGGTCCCCTATAGGGGAAAGAGTTGTATAGACCAACTGCTTTGGGCATCTACTGTGGTGTGCAGCGTCCTCAAGATTGGAGAATGTGGATAGCAGGCTGTGCACAGTGGCATGGCTAGCCACTCTACAGTGTAAAATATGGCTGTAGGGGATCCAGTTGAATATTGTCACCAAAATGGGCATGGGCATTTACCAGTGTCAAGTGGGTTGAGGACTCGGCCTGTGCTAAGGATCCATGCTAATGGTGGGAGGGGTCTATGTCCCCCTATTGGCCATTGTGTGCCCACCATAAAGCCCAGCAGCTCTGGGTCAGTAAGCTACTGGCTGCTTGGGGTCCATTTGCCCATTTTTGTTTACCTGAGATAGCTTTGTTGAGTGAAAGCTGGATGTAAAACCAATCAACCTGCCAACATGAACTAAGAGTTGATAGACTCAAATTAGAATCACTGACAGGATGACATGATGGTAAGGAGGAGGCTGGACATCCTATGTATCCAGGAGGCAAGATGGAAGGGCAATGTAGCAACGTCACTTGGCTTAGGATCCAGAGTCTACTACTCAGGAGCAGGATGACAGGCTAGAAATGGTGTTGGAATTGTAGTGAAGGAGAAGCTTCATGTGGCAGTGAGGGATGTCATCAGAATTAGTGACAGACTCATGGCAATCAGACTCCAGCCTAATGATAGGATAGTATTCATAATCTCAAACTATGCTCCACAGCAGAGTTGTGACAGTCAGGGAAAAAGTGCATTCAGACAGCAGTTGCAGGACCTACTAGATAAAGTGGGACAACATGGATTGATGCTGATAACTGGTGACCTGAATGTACATATCGGGACAGATGGAACAGGATATTGAGGACTGGCTTGGTTCACATGGGTGGGGCAAGAGGAATAAAGTAAGATAAACCATTCTTGACTTCTGTCTGGTAAATGGCTTGATGGTAGCCAACATGTGGTTCACAAAGAGAGACAGTCACTAGATCAGATACAAAAGTGGCCAACATGCAACTCAGGTAAACTTTCTTCTAGTAGGTAAAGGGCACTTGGGTAGAATCAGTGATTGCAACGTCATCCCCAGTGAAACAGTCAGTTCACAGCATAAACAACTGGTTGCCACAATCAGCTGCATGCAGTCTCTAGAGAAGACCCTAAGGTCAGCAGAGATGAGGCTGAAGACCTGGAAGTTGACTGGAGAGAAAGCACAACAGTTGAAGGAATTACTCAGGACTCTAACACCTCAAGAAGAAGAGGAAATACTCGAAGATGAAGAAGAATGGTAGCAGCTCAAAACAGCATGTGTAAGGGCTACAGACAGATATGCAGCCAAGTCTGGTATGGAAATAAGGTATACAAAGAACTGTGGTGGTGGAATGCAGAAGTCCAAGAAGCCATCAAAATAAAGAAGTGCAGGAAAAATGGGAGATAGAAAAGACAGGTCAGGCTTGAAAGGAATACTAGTTGGTTAACAAAGAGGCTAAGAGAGGAGTTGCAATGCCAAAGAACAAGGCATAAGTGACACTGTGCTAACTTCTGGTAAGTGAACTAGTGGATGGCGCAAACAAACTCTTTCAGGTTGCAAGGCAAAGACAAGAAGAAGATAGTCAAACACCTTTCATAAGGGATGCCAGAAACAATCTGCTCTCCAGTCCATAAGAGAGGTTGTTGCATTTGATCTGGTAATCACTTTACCAGTCTGGACTCATTGGTCAACATATTGGAATATGTTTGAGGAATTTTCTGGACAAGGTGATTGTTCTCTTTGAAAATTATCAGTGACTTTATCCATTCACAGAGACTTGGCTTACCCATAATCAGCTGGACATATTATTTTTACATCCCGACTAGTACACATACCTTACCAATACCTGTATATGGTACATCAGATAGCTCTTCAGATACTAAGTGGGTTCTGATTGCTAATTTACTAATTAGTAATGAATATAAGAATACCCATTCCCTGGGATTCAATAAACTCTGTGCAAGAATAGCACTATTCTTGCACAGAGTGGTTCATATCCATATAGCATAGCAGCGAGCCTTGCATATTCATGAAGGCGCACTGCTGTTCAACTTATACGGACACAAACCATGAACGAGCGCAGGGTGCATGTTCATGTAGTGCACGGACATTGAACATGCCCCCTGCACTCAGAAAGTGCAGTACTGCACTTTCTAAAAGGATCTGGCATAATATTAGAGAATTTCCTTAGTATTATGCCAATATTTCCCTCCGTGGACACTGAAATAAAATAAATGATCATTTAAGTGTCCGCAGACATTGAAACGAACACGGCATCAAGAATGCAATGCAGGGGGTGTGTGACAGGTTCTATGACACACCTCCTGCATTGCCAAAGTGCTGTATGACACCTCTGCAACCTGCTAAAGCAGGAAATGTGTGTAAATACACAAATAATGAGGGATAAATCCCTGAAAAGGGACACAACACATATTGTCCACTAAACCTAGAAAGTTGATAGAAAACAGGTCATGCATTAGCATGAATTACTGAAGGGTAGAAGTCTGAAAGCAAATGTATGCCAATATTCCCTGACAGCAGTGCATGTGGACAAAGGCACACATAATCGGGGAAAAACAAAATAATAGGGACACGTCTGAATAATTACCCTCACACACTTAAAAAAATTTATAGAAAACAGGATATGTGTTAGCAGGATTCCCTGAAGTATAGGAGCCTGAAAGCCAAATGAATGCCATTATTTCCCAATTGCAGTCCTCAATGACTTGTCAGAACACCACAAGACTCACTTATGTAACATAATAATATAATAATAATATATATTCTGGAGCATTTCTCCCCGGGCCTCCGCTGAAAACAGGATCTGTGGAACCTAGTCGGACTTTCCCGGTCAACAAATGTAAAATAAAAATAAAAATAAAAATAAAAATAAAAAAATAAAAAAAAAATAAATATATTTTTTTTCTAGGCTAAGGAATGTTTAAGCATAGAAAAGCGGGTGTGTGCATTGTGGCCCTCTGCTTACCATAGCTTAAACACCTGATAGGAGATAAATGCAAATATACAGGTGAGATTTCCAATCTGAAATAATGTAGTGATTAGAGTCCTGGCTTTACATGCAGGTGTTCATGGTTCGAGTACCAAGACAGGCAACTTATTTTTCTATGGGAAAGTAGTGTTAAAATTATTTTTGTAAACTTAAATTATGTAGCAACAGTTTTTGCCAACCAGGGTAGTGTAGCTGGTGTACAATGTAAGTATGAGTGTATATATAACATGTGAAACTACCCATGTGCACACAAGTACCCCATACAGTATAGTCACACCCCTTGCCAATGTAAGGAAAGCACATAGAGGGATGTCATGTAAAGTATATGATATACACTTAATAAATGAAAGCACTCCTCTGATATATTAAAAAACTAAAAGTGAGCAATGGTTAGCAATGCTCAGCTATGCTTAGCAAGTGTAATCATTGCTAAGATCTGATTACTAAGCAGCAGGTAGCTTAGGTAAGTGGATTAGCTCACAGTTAAACAGTGCTCAACAACTTTTCCTTTAAGCAGTGATAAAACCAGCTCAGTAGATATGTGCACTGCTTAGTGGAGCTTAACCTTTTCAAAATGGTCCAATGACAGCAAAGGGCAGGAATATTGCACTATTTAAATGGGACAGGCAGGAATACAGCAATAATCTGTTATAGTCCATCTGCGCAGATACAATGGCTGGCATTGGAGAGGGAGTGCACTTCTGGGTGCAATGCTGGAGCATTCGGGAGTCCAGGGTCATGGCTGGACTCCTAGTAAAAAACCATGAAGAGAGGCTGCTGCAGGGCAGTACCAGGGCTATCAATACAAAACAGAGGCCTGGGACCATCTTGCATGTGACCTCACCAGTGCTACTGGCATTCCCTGGACTGTTGAGCAGGTATGGCACCACTATGCCAACCTAAAGCAGAGGAAGAGGGATCTCTTGGACAAGTGGATCCAAGATGGATGGGCTCAGAGTGGTCGAGTAGTGTGTAAGTATCACTATCAAGTAGTTTGTAGCAAATACTAGCCTGAGAATATAATAGACAGATATGCATAATGTGCATTTTTCTCCCCTACAGCTGCAGCAGAGAGGGCTGTGAACACTGAAGCCCACGGTGACAAACTGCTGAGGCTGCACCGACAGGCTGGCAAGTACAAATCTATTTTGCAGTATATAGTCCAAATAGCAAAGAAGGAGTACATTGCATGCTGCTTGCAGGTATACTCTTGCTGTGTGAACTGAATAAATATAAAGGTTTCACTAATACTGATGTGAAATAAAGACATGTTATAAAAAATGGTTGTGTTTATCCTGTAAGTTGTTGTAGACATATATACTGCACTAATCTCTGAACCCTAAATAGTAATGTGTAAAGTATAAAACTGTGTTCCATGCTGCATTGCTTTGTGTTAATGTTTGCTTTCCAGATTGTAATAATTTGTTTAAGGCTATATTAAACTTCATCAGACCCTGATATAGGGTCTGATGAAGTTTAACACAGCCTTAAACAAAAGTGCTTACAGCGTGTTTATTTGTGACTAAAGAGTGTTTTTTTATTACAACTACTGGATCTGCATGTTTCAGCTGTGGAGGTTCAGCTCTATCTGCCTAATTACATTTATATTTAACCTTAAACTTGCTATCTAATAATTTATTTCACACTAAATTTTCAGTTTCATTATATTAAATTTCAGCAGTGATACATCTTGAAACTTTTCAATTTCTTCATCTATTTCTTTGATCAAATAATTTAAATCCCCTACAGTTAATAAAATATCTACAAACAAATGTGTTTTAGACTGACAATCTCTATTAATTGAGAATCCATCAATTTTTCCATTGCTTCTTATACTATTAGCTAAGAGTTTAATAACTTATGCAAATAATAAAATCGACAAGAGACAGACTTGTTTTGTGCCTTTGTTCAAAGTGAATCCTTGTGAAATGTAAGATCCAATTTTTAACATATGCTTTGGAATCTCTGCATAAGTTTTTAATATTCCAATAAATTGTTCTGGAAATGCAAACTCTTCTGAAGTTTTAAACAAGTAGTTACAATCTGCAGAATCAAAAGCTGCCATGATATCTAAGCTAATCAGGGCCAATTTCTTATTCATTCTATTTGCTAACTCTAAAATGGTTACTGCCCTTTTATATTATCAAACATTACTCTATTGACTATATATCCTGTTTGATCTTTATTAATTAGTTTATCTGCTATTTCTTTTAATCTTATTGTGAAAATAGAAGTAAATATTTTCTAGTCTATATTTAATAATGAAATCGGTCTATATGAGAAGACTAAATTATTATCATTTCCTTGCTTAAGTGTAGGTGATATTACAGAAAATTTCCATGAAAGAAGAATTATTTTGTCACCCTGAATTATCCTGAATACTTCACTCAGTAATTCTAAAATATTTAATGGAAACAGAGTATATAATCCACCACTTAAACCATCTAACCCTGGAGCTTTACCGTTTTTACATTTTTTAAAACTTCTTTATCTTCTATCAGGGTAATAGACTTATTCAACTGAGATATTTTTGGTCACTTAGTTTACAAGTAACTTTTTTAAAATAATTGTCTGTCAATTTTGTAATCATCAGGATTGTTATTTTTATCTATATTAAGATCCTTATGGATTTTCTTTTAAATATTAAGTGTATCCTCTGTACCTGAAATAAGCTTATTATTATTATTATTATGAGGATTTGGGATATTCTTGATTTGTGCCTTTTTGCTTAACATCTTACTTGTATTGGCTAATATATGTGGATTTTTGAAGTAATTGCATAACTATCCAATTTTATTTTTTTCTAAAGGTATCTCCACTTTATGCTTTAAAACTGTTCAATATTTTGTCATTCATTTTTTAATTATTTCAGTACTATATAATTTTTTTGTTGTTCAAACCTTGCTTTATGTATTTTATTTTGTATTTCTACAACTTTTTATCCCATTCCTTCATTTTATTACTAGCCCATATTCCCATTCTATCTTTAATATGCATTTTTAAGGAGTCTCATAGTGTGACTTTACTAACTTGACCATAACCATTCAAATATAAAAAATCCTCAATTTGTTCCTTAAGGTAACTCTTAAACTCTTTTCATTTCATCATATATACTGGGATTCTATAAATAATCTGAAATGTCCTTATATCCCTTACTATATTAATACTTAGTGCATTCTGATCAGATAGAGGACAAGGAAACATTTTAAAATAATTAACTTTATTAAATAAATCTATAGAGGGATAAATCCTATTAATTCTAGTTTGCATCCCATGCACGCAAAAATAATAACTAAAGAACAATGACTTATCTTCTGCTTATACTAGTACATCAACTAAATTATTATTACTAATTCATCTATTTAGAGCTTTAGCTGATATCAGCATTTTAGCTTTCTTCTGTTCACTTGTTTCTTCCATACTAGATATGCAGTTAAAATACCCGGCTAAAATTAAATTACCCTTCCAATGACCTTGTAATAAGTTTTAGTAATCTTTAGCCACTCTTGCATGTATTCCAGGGATCCAGTAAAAATTAGATAATGTATAAAGTTTGCTATTATATTTAATTATTACAAATCCATACATTCCTTTAAGATCATTAAAGGATTCCATGACCTTAGGTGTTACGGCATTTTCTTCAAAGCAGAGAAGTTCCTCTCCTCTTTTAGTTAAAAGAATCAGATGATAACATTTCATAACCTAAGTTACTTACATTTTGTATATCTTTATCTAACATGTGAGTCTCTTGCAAGGATATAATGTCTTTTCTATTTAATTTTAGATATCTATTTAATGATTTCCTTTTGTTGCCATTATTTAATTCATTTACATTAATAAATAATAGATTGAAACTATCCATATTGTGAATTTAAAAAGACTTCTTTTAAAAGATAATATGACACATTTATTTAATCATATATAAGACTCTAGTGTGTTCCTCTGAAACTATCTTGACATTGCAGATTCTTTAAATTCTTCCCTGTTACAAACTAAACTACTAAAATTCAAAAATAACAAAAATAAAGACAAGTCTACAACTATAACTGTATATAATACTAATAAACTACAACATACTATGGATACCAAGGTTCCTAGTCTGCCTATGGAATATAGTCAAATTACCAAACTATTACTCTATCTAGCAACACCTAAAATTTCATCCAAAAAAAATAGCCAAAAGCTACTGTAATGTAGAGATAGTTAATATAATATTTTATATATAGGTCAAAATAATAAGAAACTATTAATTTTGTTATACACTTTGCCATTTAAAACTATCCCCAATTACTAAATACAAGTTTAATAATCCTGTTCTATTAATCAGACATTAAGTAATCTAACAAATAGTATACTATACACCTATTTATATAATAGTAATATAAATTACCCATTTAATATTCCTAAATTATGCAACATTATCATAACTAGATCTCTAAATAGATAAGAGTGGGACCTGAGGAGATAAAGGCATCTGTAAACTTACAGGTACAGGAAGTCTTAGCATACTAAACTATAATACAAGAGAGATCAATGTACACATACATTTATCATGTCAAAAGACACATATTTTATAGGTCTAACAAAAAGTTCTGAATTAGTTTTTAAAGTGCAAGGGCCTATATTTCAAATTTCTGTAATACTCTTAACACATCAAATATCAAAATATTTTTAAAAAGTTAGGTTATTTAGCTACTTCATAAAATATGCACATTGCTGAGGTCATGGAAAATGTCTTACTATTTCTGTGGAGTCAAAAAAAAAATGAATTGCAATCTATATTGTATTCAAAAGTTACAAAGTGCTGAATTTAAATCCCATTCTCCTTTCCCAGATTCAAGCATGCTGAAAAAAATCTGCTTTACTTTCTATCAAATGAATGTGCTGTTTCAGCAATAAAACACATTTCAACTTTGACTTATTAAATGAGTTATTTCAAGTAGCCTTAGTAAATACAATAACATTCAACATGCAAAAACCTTCAAAGTTCATATAACCAAGCTTCACATTTGAGTGCTCATATTCTTTTGAAATATTTTATATGATTTTCTATGTAAATTATATGAGATCTTGTACATTCGCATTTCTGTCATATGCAGGTATATACAATAATTTTTTTTTTAAAAGCAGTTTATTTAAATATATTTTTGCCTTATTTTTCCACTAGCATTCTCCCTTATTCCATATGACTTGTATTTCTAAAATCTCTCATCAAAGTGCTATTTAATCATCAGATCTCTATTGTATGTGTACATATTTCTTAGTTTACTGATAACTCTTTTTTATTAATCATCCACAGTAGATATTGCATTCCTTGTGTATATGCATATTTATAAGATGATTACTCTTATTAGTTCTAATATTACAAGCAATCTTGACTATAAAAGAACTATTGCTTATTTAATTTGCATACATGCGTTTTGCCATTGTGAACTGCTGTTCTGATCTAAGCTTTACATGCTGACATCAGAATTTGGCTACAAGATGTGAAAATGGCAAATCACAGCACACAGCTGTGTACGTCTCTTATTCGGCTTAGTTCTTTTAAGTTGTTCTAATCAGTAACAAACATCTAACTTTACTTCCTTCAATTAATATGTACAGTTAATATGCATAGTAAAAGTTAATAACACTGCTGCATAAGCTGTTAACATGTAAAATTTTAGCAAATTATATATTACATTATTATATATTGTATATACTATATGTTAGAACTTTACTATAGCTTTTGTCTTTCCAATTCTTCACTTCTAAGAAAAGAAAAGCAGTGTTATTTTGAGTAGATTTTTCACATATATATTTGAGAAAAAAATACAAAGTTATTTTTCTTCTTTCACAAGCAACAGTGAGGAACTCTGACCCACATTTTCTTCTGCACAGCTCAATGCAAGAAAATTGTAGCATTCTGAAGAGATGGAACATTCTTTTGTACTCAAGCTTTCTTAATGTGTCTGGTGTTTCATAAATGACCCGTGAAAGGTCAAAATCAACAGCAATCTAACACTTCCAATTAGTATATTACTTAGATCTGACATTCAGTTAACTCAGAAATGTGCATACTAAATGATGTTGAGTAAATAAAATAAAATTCCTAACTTATATCGCTTTAAAGTTACTAATTATAATGCTTATAATACAGTGACATTTTCTTACATAAAGTGTTTGTTTAACATTTAGAAAAACACATAGGTTTAGTTAACTGAAACATATTGTCTTTTACTGTAGATATAGTCAAACAGTAAAACTAACCCTTTATATTCCTCATCACAAATAAAATGCTTTAGCTTAAAATATAAATACATATTCACAAATGTATTAAGGCTTAAAGTCCAGTACAAACCTTTTACTTAAAAATAAATCTATTGTTTCAGAAAATAATAGTCCAGAAATCAGTGAATAAGAGTAATTTGTTTTTTGGCTTTTTAGTTTTAGAAGCAATTTTCCAAGAATTCAGCTCACTTTGTCTCTTTAGAGATATACTGCTGAACTCTATTTCTTCAGTATTAAGGCTTTTAAAAGTGGATGCTTCTTCCAGTGTGTGAAAGGAATAATTTGACCTTTGCAGGAAACACCAAAGTGGCTTTAATGTTGTTCTTTTTAAGTTCCTTCATCAGTGGTAAACAAGATATTATTTTACTCCTTACTTTGCCGGCATAGTTGCTGTCAAATCTGACTACACATTCACCTATTTTAATAGGTAGGCTGGACCATGCTGCTTTTAATATTTGATCCTTTTTTCTAAGCTAGACATTAACTTAACTATAATTGAGCATGGTGGTGAGTTTTTCTTCTTAGAACATGCTTTCAGGGATCTATGTGGTCTTTCAATTCCAAAAGATAAAGTTTCATGTAGATTTAATGTTTTATGTAGCCAGGTAGTTAAGACATTTATTATATTGTCTTCTTCATACTTTTCAGGTATACCATAAATTCTAATGTTATTTTATCTCGGGCTGTTTTCTAAATCAATGAGTTTTTCTATGAGCCAAATATTTTGTTTTAAAAGAAATTCAGTCTGAGATTCACCTCTAGTTATTCTGCTTTCATGATAATTCAAAGTCTCTTCATTACTGGTAATTTGTGCCCCTTGTTGTTTCATAATGGCTTCAAAATGTTCCATCTTATTTCTGGTCTCTTTGAAATATTCTAGTTTTGTGTCCAGTTTGTCTATTTTAAGTAATATATCCTGTATATTAGATAAAATGCACTGAATGTCTTTTTTAACACAAACATCATGAGTACAATTTCTTGAGTGACTAATGTTGAAGTCTCTTCTCTCTTACCCAAATAGTTGAAATTCTGACAGAAAAGCTATCGGTTTTGAGGAACTTGAAGCTGCAAATATTTTCACTGACTATTAATGAATAAAAGTAGCTAACAGGTATTTCCAAATTTAATTTTTTTGATTATATTTTCTGGCAGAGAAAAGTTTTCAGTCACAGAGCTTTCACCAGCCATTTTGGCTATGACCACCTCACTGTCTTTCTTATAATCTCGACTAGCCAACACCGATCCATGGTTCAAGTCTAAGGTACTCCTGTTTCCTTTCTTTTTTTAGTCAACTTTTTAGCTCTTTCTATCACTCATTTTTTCTTTGTAACACTAGTTTTATTGGCAGGTTCTGTCTATGGGCTGTGTCATTACCAGAGGAAACCCCTTAAACTTGCTCACTCACTGTTTGTTTGGTAAACTTTTTATTTCCTCCTCCTTTACCTGTTCTGCATCCAAAAATGTCTTTGCTCCTTTGAGGAAATATTCTAAAGACAACTGGATATAGCTACTTGAATCTCACACCTGTCTCTCCACACACTCAGATTGCTGGGATAAATTTGCATCTCTTTTACTTGGTGTACAATTTCCTTGATCACTCTGATGTCTCCAGTTGATAACACTTTACTCCTCTGCCTCAATTTTGTCAGAAAAAGCTCTTTCTTGTGGTATGATTCCATCTTAAGTACTATAGGTCTTAGTTTCTTTCTCTTGGCCAGCTTTGAAGAACAAACATAATATGCCCTTTCTGTTAGCAAATCTTGCTCTGTAATACCAGTCCAGCTGCTTATTTGTACATTTATAAAATTAATACAATCTGTTCCTTCCAGATTTCTCATACAGCAAGAAATCTCAGGTTTTCTCTGTATGCTCTGTCTTTTAACTCCACTGTGAAGATCTTGAAAAGCCTCATATTTAGTCTTTTCTTCCTTTCA
Organism: Protopterus annectens; assembly: GCF_019279795.1. Classification (NCBI taxonomy): domain Eukaryota; kingdom Metazoa; phylum Chordata; order Ceratodontiformes; family Protopteridae; genus Protopterus; species Protopterus annectens. Next base: position 150,222,047 of record NC_056729.1, on the reverse strand, counting down.
ACTTCTGATTTTTGCAGCTCATCTGAATAGCTACTTAAAGCATCTTCTATCCTTTCCAGCCTTTTGTTATTTGACTATACGCATTTTTCCAGTGCTTCATTTATTTTTAACACCACTGAATACATTCAGTTTATTTTTTCCCTCTAAATTACTGGAAGCCATCTTGTACAGAGGCTGAAACTTAATTTTTTTTTGTTTGAAACAGATGCAAGGCTCTTACTCACCAGAGTTTTTCTTCTCCTTTTTTAATTGATCTTATCTTACCTTCTTACTAGTTCTTTGCTGTTGACATCCAGGCAGTGTATCGACTAAGTACTAAATTTTATCCAAATAAATACATTTTGCTGCGTATTTTCCAAAGTTTATGTTCTCACATTGGAAAGGCTCTAATCAGCATGTTGATCAGGATGCATCCATCTTGGAAGTCCTCCATATCCTAAACTTGAACTTGACAGTTTCACATTACTGGCACAGTTTGTAGAGGTAGTAAGAAGCAACACAGTCAGATAAAGAGGTGATGTATTAAGACTGTTCAAATCAGGAGAATTGTAATCAGTGCAGTGAGGTACATGGGCTAAGCACACAAGCATGCTAGACTGTCAGGCTGAAATATCAGCTATGCAGAATGCAGTGTGGATGTGCTGAGTATAGGTGATCTAGAGCCTGCACCTGCTCAGATAGCAATTCTTGTTTCTAGCAAGTGTATACTTTTTAAATGAAACAAAGGAGCTTATTTACCAGGTAACAGGGAATGTAGGATGACAGAAACTAGTCTGAAGATAGAATGGAGAAGGGATGAAAGCATGATAGCTGGAAACCAATGAGAGAGAGAGAGAGGGAAAGAAAGAGAGAGAGAGAGAGAGAGAGAGAGAGAGAGAGAGAGAGAGAGAGAGATGCATTTGTTAAGTTCAGTAAACACCACAATGGAGAAGGTACATACGTTATCAATATCATGTATTAAAATTAGGCTGCTTGAAAGGGACCCCAAGAGAAGAGCAATTTAGGAAGATGTGTGGAGATGTTATCAAGGATACATTCAATTCTGTGAGCCTCTGTAGAGAAAACAGGTCAAAACAAGTTACAGACATGTACCAGAGAGTGTAGTAAGAGGGTCATTTTTTACTGTACTTAAGACAAATGAAAGCAGCAGATATTACAAACATCTGTAGTGGTTAAGTGCACATAATGCAAGTTACAGGTAATTCAGCATTCTAACTTACTGTCTATGGTGAAACTAGAGTGATTAGGCAGGGTGAAAAAAATCGAGAGCGGGTACAGTATGTCACATCTTGAAACAAACATAGACAACAGAAGCATAATCTACAACAATCATATTTACTGCTACATAATTATTTATTTATTTAGTTTGTTTGATAAGTTGGAAAACCAAACTCGATATAACTCATTTTCAGTGAAGGACCATGAAGATAATCACCAGTCCAGATAAAATACACGTGGTCAATGCACAGCAGATATATTAGCATATGAAATAATGGCATAATTGTAGAAATAATTATTTAAGGTGCAATATACACTACACAGACAAGGAGTGGTAACATACAAACAAGATATAGTTATATTCATTGCATATTTTGAAAACAGATGGAAAACAAGGCAGAAATGTTATACTAATATATAATAAGAACACTATGATAATATAGAAAAAAATAAACTAAATCATAGTTGACCACAGTACCTGTAGAATATACAGAAAGACAATGACTTTGGCATGTACTCCCCAGGCCTGTTGGAAAAGTAAATTGTAAAAAGAAATATTGGTGCTCCAAAATTAAGCAAAGACTTAATAAAATAAATGAAAGAATGATCTAACTTTAAGAATGCTGTGGTAATATAGCATAGAAATTACTGGATGGAAAACCATAGCATGGGAGGTGAAACAGGAATACTGCTGATATCAAAAATTAAAAGTGGTGGTAGAAGAAGGCAAGCAGAAGGAGAAGAAAAAGAAGGGGAAGGGAGTTTTAAATAAGGTTGAACAAGAACATGATAATAATTACACTCTGGGAAATGGTAACATCAAACTTGTCTAGTCAATTTACTGGCAAGGTACACACATTCACTTTCTGTATATTTTCCAAAGGTTACTTTGAAACAAAAAACACGTTCTCAGAATGAACACCAAGGGTATTCAGAGAATCACTTGGCTGTATTAAGTAACATGGCCACTCCTGGCAGCTCATGGTAATGTATACGGCCAAAAGCTCATGTTCACACTTCTTGGTAGAGGTGAGTGTATTGGAGTTTAGTGGACAGGTAGCATTGGGGGTAGTACACATATGTCTAACTGTAGGGCTGCATGTGTGAGTGTGTGTCTTCCCGACTGGTCACAGTGGGGGGGGGGGCTAGTTAGGTAATAGTTAGTGTGTGTGTGTGTGTGTGTGTGTGTGTGTGTGTGTGTGTGTGTGTGTGTGTGTGTGTGTGTGAGTGTGTGTGTGTGTGTTTGTATGTGAGTGTGTGTGTATGTGTGTGTGTGTGTGTGTGTGTGTGTGTGTGTGTGTGTGTGTGTGTGTGTGTGCATGTATGCATGAATGTGCATGTATGTGTGTGTGTGTGTGTGTGTGTGTGTGTGTGTGTGTGTGTGTGTGTGTGTGTGTGTGTGTGTGTGAGGAGGCTGCCACATCTCCACACTTCAGTAGACTAATGAGCAAATCCTACTGTACTTGGAGGGTGGTACACTAGACACCATGGATACTCAAAAGTTAATGCCTTAAAAGCACATAGAAAAAAGAAAGACAAGGTAGGTCAGGGGGACACTAGACAGCAGGGACAGTCTATATAGCATGTCCTAAAGGCACTAAAAGAGATTCAGTCCTTTTAGTTTCCCATCAAAAATATTTATCCTGAGCCCTTTCAATAAACACAGATCAGACCAAATGACATTTGACAACATTTGTTAAAATTCCATAAACATAACTTTATTGGCCAATCAATATTTTAATTTATTAATCACAGCAAAAATATCCAATAAGTGTTAACTAAGGCAGCGTGACCACACTCACTCTGACCAAATAAGCAGCGTCCTTACCCCTGCTTGATTATTTTACTTATCAAGCAGCATCCCATCTCTCACTTTCATTTCCCACTTTTTGAATTAAACATCCAACAAAATAAGCAGTGTCCTTACCTCCCCTTGCTTACTTTAAAATATCAAGTAGCGTCCAACCACTCACTTTAATTTCCCAACTTATTGAAATGAACATCCAACACCAGAGGTGGAACAGAAGATGGACAAGCCTACCCCTCTTCTCTGCCTGCCTAAACTTATAACATAACCACACAATCCCCAATGTTTCAAAAACAGGGCGGGAGGGCAGGTAGCAAGTTTACGCCAAAAATGTGATTCCCTACCCAATTACACTCTCATAAAACCCATAATGCCCCTCCCTACACTAACCTCATTTCCTCCCAATCATCCTACTTTCCCATTTAACCCTTTCATTCACCCCAACTAGCTTTCTTCCCCTACTTTCTTAATTTCCATTACTATTTCTACCTAACCCCCACCTGAAGATGTCCCTGGACAAATTGGTTTGTTACCAAACCTCATTTGCCCAGTCCCCTTCAATAAACACACATCACACCAAATAACATTTGATGACCTTTATTATGATTCCATAAACATAACTGTATTAACCAAACAATATTTTAATTTATTAATCACAACATAAGTATCCATATAACTGTTAACTAGGGCAACGTGAGCTTGCTCACCCTGACCAAATAAGCAGTGTCCTTACCCCTGCTCACTTATGTTACCTATCAAGCAGCATCACACCGCTCACTTTCATTTTCCACTTATTGAATTAAATGTCCAACCAAATAAGCAGTGTCCTTACCTCCGCTCATTTACGTTTACTTATCAAGCAGTGTCCAACCACTCACATTCATTTTCCAACTCATTGCAATGAACATCCAACACCAGCAAGGGAACAGAAGAGGGACAAGTTCCCCCTCTTCTCCACCCAGCAGCCTGACCAGGCTGATCCCCCTCTTTCATACCAAAACTTCCAACAAAACCTCCCAAAACAAACCTAACAGTACATTAAAAAGGTTGAATCCAAACATCATTCGGTGTACTCCATCCTCTCTGAACCAAACTGGATTCCTGTCATCAACCTCCCAAAGCCCAGTCATATAAATACCTAAAGCCTCCAGTCACCTAGACTTCTGAAATTAAACCGATGATCCCTCACCAATGCCAAAGTGATACCCATACCCTTGTATAACCTCTGTAAATCAAACATATCCTCACTTATCCTACTACCAACGGTAGCTTTTTAATCATTTCCAGGTCATTACCTGCCAAATGTACCACCAAAACACTAAAAGTCCCAACACAATCCAAAACAAAGCAAGCCAAACTGCATGCCATCCTACCTAACCGCAACATCCTTTTGCCACCCAAAGGATATAATAATGACCAAAATGAGATTTTCTTTTCCAAAAGATCAATTTAATAGAAATCTAACCAATATAGGTATTATAAGGCAAAATATTTAATGACCAGAATAGCATTTGCTGACCAACAAACAACGCTCTTTAATTACTTCAGTGCATCCATAAAGCCAATACCCCCCCAGATTGTAACCCAATGAACCCCATTTCCCAATGCTAACCCTTGTCATAAAATGTATCTTGTCAATAGCCATAGTCTGCCAATCTTCACACTATCAAACCTATCCCAACCCTTCAAACATATAAACCACCATCCAAGATTTAGTAAAGTCACATAACTCTGTCACCTGTGCAACTATACTAATAGGAGCTAAACCTACACTTAATCCGTCCTTGTCCTGAAATTTCAACCCTCAAGTTTTTTTTTTTTAATTTTATTTTATTATTTATCGCATTACCTTCACATCTGGTAATTCCAAAAAATCATGGCCTGCATCCACTAGCAACCCCAGAAACACAATGCCTTGCTTAGAAAACTTCTGCTTAAACAATGAATACCCATTCCTCACACATCCCCTACACACATGCATACCTGCACTTTCCCATCAAATCATTCACATAACCTTAAAAAGGGGATCCAGATAATGTACCTCCATCTGATTGCCTGCCTGCTGCTGCCAAATTCCATGAAGAATAGTGCTAAACTCAAGTAGTACAGGCAACCGAGCAATCCATCTGCATAACCTTGACCCAGGAAATCTCAAACCCATCTACCATGCCCACAAAATCTGATCCAACATCCCCTTGTGACTGCACCCCACCTGTGGACAACCTCATACTCCCTATAAACCATCTCCAAACCTACTTTACCTTGGGACTGACATGCCTCATCTTCACCTGGCCCCACACTATTCCCAACTCTAACCACCCTAATGAGCACCTAATAAAGTAGGATTACCTGGAAACTCATTGTGCAGCACTCCAGTGTCTGGAACATCTGCCACAGCAAAATTCACACTCTTCAAATCCACTTCCTTTAGGTCCCTGGTGGATGCAAACTCTGCGCTTCCCCATCTGCAACCTCAGCACACCCCATTCCTCCAGGCAAAACGTCCAGTGCAGCAGCATCCATCACTTTCTGAGCCCACTTCCTTCAGGCCAGTGACTGATGCAACTCTGCGCTTCCCCATCTGTAACCTCATTGTGCACCACCCCAGCGTCTGAGACATTCACCGCAGCAGCAGCCATCCATCACCTTTCATGTTCCCTTCCTTTAGGCTACAGGCTGCTATTAACTCTGTGCTTTCCCATTTGCAAAAGAAAGGAAAAATGTAAATCCTCTGCACACACATAAAACCGAAACTTCTTAATGACATCATTAGGTGTTTCCAAGGGCCTACCTTGTTCAACTGTACAGCCGCTACCCTCTCTCGTATCCCCTATCCCCAATAACATGGCTCTGCCGTATTCCTCAGCAAATCCTGTCACAGCCAGCGAGGGAACATACGGCAGCAAAAATGGTCTTATGACACAAGCATTAGTAACTGAACTTATACATTTAAATTACACCTATTAAAATGCAGAACTTAAAGTGAATTACCAACTCAAGTATGTTATGACTAAACACTGCAGATGAGGGATAATTAAATAACTGAGTTACCTCTTGCTTGCCATACAAAATCAAATACAGCACTATATGGGCCAAGTTAACTTATTTCATAGCAACAGTCCTAGAAGCATTTCTGTAAGCAAGCACTACAAGAATATCCCTGCAAAATCACTCTTACATAAATTAAAAAGTTTAAACAAAACTACATATTTATCTGTTAAAGAGTGTGGCCTTGACAGCTTCTCCCATGTACTGCTTTGTTCTACAATTTATTTTATTTATTTATTTAACATTTGTTGACCAGGAAAACCCGACTAGGAGAGAGCCTATTTTCAGCAGAGACCCGGGGAGAAATGCTCCAGATTCATGTCTTTGGATTGTGGGAGGAAACCAGAGTACACAGAGGAAACCCACGCAAAGAGAACATGCAAACTCTGCACAAAAGGCACCCCAGCCGAGAATCAAACCGGAGAACCTCTTGCTGTGAGAAGACAACTTTAACTGCTGCACCACTGCACTGCCCAAGTGACTCCAAAAGCAATATGTATTCAGCAAGGAAATTTTAGATGCTTAAAACTTCAGATGCTTAAAACAAAAGAGTAAAATACATCCGTAATATACCCATACCTCTCAAATCTACCTCAGCTTAAAGAACATTCCTCATTGGGGGTCTTAAAAGTTCATGTTCCTCAAACTTCCACATTGAAAGAGTCTATTACCCATTCAGTGTTAGCCATTTAACTGATATCAATGGACATAATTATATTATCTTATTAAAGGCCTCTTCTGTAAGTAAAAATATCACATTTTAACCATCACATGAGCTTGTTAGTTAAAGTTGTTAGTAAGCCATAAGGGTTCCACATTTTTTCCCATTTGTTCCTTGTTATGAGAGGCAATATTCCTCACTTTGGAGATGGAAGGTTGAGAGTTATGCCTCCATCGCAGAACATACCCCTAGAGAATTTTGGTCACTCAAGCTACGATGAAATACTGAAGCACTGCTTCTAATATACACTTTACAAATATCTCACATTCTATGACTATGGCAGACAATAACTGGGCAAAGAAGAAATTAAAGCATTTCATACTTTCTGCAAATACAGCAGATTAAGGATCCTGCAATGGCATCTGTGTTAAAGGGAAGCCTTTAACAACCATAACCTACCCATGACATTATCAAGCTTACAACAGGTTTCAGATGGGAGGCATGCATGTAGTAGCGGCACTCATTGCCATGGACAATCCACTTTCTTCACTATACTGTTTGTTCTCACAAGATACAAACACACACAGACCCCTCTTTCCTGCATCCATTTACTTACCACTTCAACTTGCTGAATAGGTGTCGTAATTAGCATTATCTTAATCAAACACAGTTGACTGCGAACTTCTCAGGGAACAAATTAATGCAAAGTGGTGCAAATAACCTCCAGTTGTGACCATGTGAGTGAAATGAATCCAAGCATGCTAGTAAAGACAACAAACCCACCACCCAACTAAAATAACTCCAGAGAATACATACTATATGAAAATATAAACTTATATAAATAAATCGTATAAGTTACCAAGAATACATATATAATAAGAAAAATACATATGATGAGATGATCAACTTTAGCTCCTTTGGTTAATAATAATAATCATAATTGTGTTATAAAGAACATCATACAATTAGAGAAACAACATCACACTTATGTACAAAGAACATTATCATATTTAGAGAAACATAGATAGATATATGTTTTAGTGATTCAAAAGTCGGATAAGAGCTTTAAAGGTAGCTTAGTTAATTCAAGATCTGTTATTGGAATTTCTCAGGAAGGATTAAATAGAGACAATGTTCAGTCAGGAAATGCCCTAATTTCCTTTACATCTCCCCTATTTGTTCCCCCTCCCCCAGTGGGAATGGTGATCTGTTCCAATCATCCCACCACTCACCTCTGAACACTAGTTACCTTTACCAAAACAATTTTTTTAAACACACACACACACACACACACACACACACACACACACACACACACACACACACACACACACACACACGTATAAACCTACATGTGAAACTTTGACCATATCTGTATCTAACTATATGTCCGAGGGATTGATGTATGAAACTCAAATACATGTCATTATTTAGTGACATCAACCCTGTACCATAACTTTTATGAGGCTACACTATTCATTATCAAAGGTTGGTGCTGCACCGCACATGCATGGTGGCCAACCATTATTCCGGAGAGCTCGGGTCCCACAAAAGTTATGCACAGTTCATCCAAAACAAACCACCATAGGCAAAAATAGTCTTATGACACAGGCAGCAGTAACTTAAACAAGGCATTTAAATCACACCTATTAAAGCACCAAATGTAACGTGAGCTACATCTCGAGTGTGTCACAACCACACCTTGTGGATGAAGGACAATCCAAACAAAATAACTAGGTCACCTCACACAACCAAACATAGTACCACATAGGCTCTCCTGTTCTGGAGAGCAGCAGAAAACCAAAACTGAACCACCATCCCCATCAAAATCAAACAACCATCCATAAGGACACCACAACCCTTGGAAACATCACCTGCAAAATGAACGGAGACCAAAAAGAAAAATCCAGCTCTCTTAATTCTCAACAAATAACCAAAAACACCACATAGACTTTTACACACTCACTGTCAGTAACTGATATCATCCACCCATGGGATGTATACATGCACTAGCACTCCAAAAACAAACATTGCCACCTGCAATCAGAAAAAGGCACTTCATAAACACCACTTGTAACATTTATTCTCCCTCGGAGCCAGACAACTCAAATGGATCAATCACAAGCCACAAGAGAGCTCCAGTTGGCTCCCTGCCAAAACCCACACACGCAGAACAACAAGCCCAAATGTTCACTTTACATGCACTGGCCAAAATCACACAAAAACACACCTCCCCCTCCTTTGTTCCCCCTTTTTAAAATAGCCTATTGACTCACAACAAATCCCCAAAGTACAAACAACCAAATGCCATAGCACACACAATCCCATAGTTGTATGCAATTGTTCTATCTGACCCCAAAATAGGGACACTTCTTAAATATTGCTCTTACAGAGGCAGTTGATAACAGGTTTTGCATTAGCATGAATTTGCTTAGGGAATGAAGTCTGAAACTCGAATGTCTGTCATTTTCTGATTTCAACCCTCAAATGATTTACCAACAATTTTCTAGAAACCACAATTTTATGTGAACCAGGCTAGACCTTTCTGTCACATTGTCAGCCCAGCTATCTGGAATTTTGTAAATAATTATATGTAATTTGAGAATATTAATATGATTTATATAGAAGTATGACAGAAGGAGATGCTGCCAACACAGCTATTTGGAATTTTGTAAATAGTTATGTGTCATTTGTGAATATTAGCAAGATGCAATTGCTTGTGTTACCACTATATTAGAACTATATGTCCTATTGCATAGACATGTGTGCTGAAGAGATATTTTTATACACTATTGTAATTGCTTAGATGTATGTATTTTAACAGGAGATTAGCTTCCAAAACTTAAATAGCTGAGACTGAAGTACTTTATTGACGGGCCATAAACAAAGGATGTTATCTTTCAGTTTCAATCAACAGGAGACAGGATGTCTACACTAGGGTACTCTCTGAGTTGTTTTGCAAGTGTTTTATTGTTTTATGTCTTCTAGCAGTTGCAAACATCTGAAGGCTATGTATTTTCACAGACAGATGTTAAATGCTACCAGTTGCAGTGGGGGGTTTAGCCTGGGAACTGAAGTCAGGTGACAAAAAGTGATGTCATGCTGTAAGTATCCCAGCAGTAATATTTGATATTAATTTAAGAACTCTCTGAGAGAGAGAGAGAGAGAGAGAGAGAGAGAGAGAGAGACAGGGCATCTTGTATTTTGTCTTTGACCTAACAGAAACATCCACTCACCACTTCTGCACTTGCCTGGCTGCAAGTAAGTTAACTAGGGTACTGTAATTTCTCTTAGATATGTTTTAAATATTTCCTGTGATTTTGAACTCTGAGGTTACTGTGAAGACATATTTAGTATTGTCTTGTTCTTTTATTATTTATTATTAAATATATTTAAACCTATATTTGTGGCTGATATTTGTGAGACATATTTAAGCTTTGAGAGTGCTTGCATATTTATTTGGTACCACAGTGTATACCACTACTAAGCTTTGTCTCTTAGTCAAACCACCATGTGGATTAATAGTAACATTACACAGTAGGATTGGACACCCTTTGTTAAGAGCTTTAAAGTAGCTGATAAGGAGCTGGCTGGTGGCAGTGAAAACTACCTTATAGTCTGGGCAGAAGGGGGCATAGCTAGTAAACCTGTGCCAGTCTTTCCCGGGTATGTGTGTGTGTGTGTCTGTGTGTATAAATCAAATCTCAAAGTGTGTGTGTCAGCTACTTGGGCAGGGACATGAAGCACTGGTTAAACAGAGAGGGCGCTGGAGGTCTTAGTTTGGCCACTCAGCTGAGATCTCAACTCTATAGCTGTACCAGTGGGGAGTTGTACTGGGGATCTGGAGAAAGAGGGAGAAACCAGCCCTAGACTGACTGTGAAATCTGTGTGCTCTTAAGGGAAATTGAACTTTACTGTGTGTGTATATTTGCCATCCTCCAAGTGTGTATGTCCCCCACTGTTGCCAGTGGTGAGGATTGATGCTCCTTGATTACTTGGTCAGTGTTGGGGCATCATAGTCTCAACCCTTCAGTGCAAGAAATAGGGGAACAAAAATCCAAACTAGGGACACATCTCAAATATTGCTCATATGACTTAGAAAGCTGCTGAAAGAACTGGAACTGAAACATTCATTTTCTAAAAGATATGAAAACTGAAACTCAAATATATGACCTGGTTTCATGGCTTTGGTCCTCTGATGTTCCCACTCTGCACCAAAAACTATACTTTTGACCAAGCCAGACAACAAGCCACAAATTTTGTCCTATCCCCACATCCCAATGGCAAGCACTCCACTGCGAATGAGCAGACAGCAACCATGTCTCACAGCCCATGAAACTCTGTCTCCAACACTCACTGAAACAACCACTACTAATGAGCTAAGTGCAGAAAAAAAACAAAAAAGCCCACAACCCTGTATAAACATAGGAGATGTAACTGTTGCCCACTACCACCAATGGCTGCACCAGGAAGGAAGCCCTCTGACCTCCAGGTCTAGTCGAGAATGAAACTTCCTAAAACAACTAGCAGGGGAAAACAGTACCATTAAAATTTAAATAAGGACAACAACCCTGCATACTACTGCTGGCACTGTAACCACAAATCACTACAACCAGTGATCAGACCAAGAGGGGAGCCAGCTCAACACCATTGCTAATTAAGGACTAAATTGCTCAAATACACCAGGAGAAAACAGCTAATTAAAACTTACATTGTGAACCTCTGAGGAGTTCTAAATCCATGAAATGGCCTCCCAGCCAACAGCAACCCAGTCAAAACACCCAAGCAAACCAGCTGACCAAGAACCACAATCACATGCAGGAAGCCAGATCCTAAGCCTTCTAACAACTCTAGCCTGTACAAAGCCTGAAATACTTCATCACACTACTTTGCAAAAAAAGAAAAAAATAAATAAATAAATAAACAAATATTACCCACCTTCTCTGTGCATACTAGCATTAACCCAAGGCCTACCTGTCCAGCACAGTACCTACTGGTTATCCTGGATGTAAGCCTGCCCTGTAGCAAGTTCACACCAAAATGCGATTCCTTACCCAGTTATACTCACATAAAACCCATTAAGCCCCTCCCTACACTTACCTCATTTCCTCCCAACCATCCAACTTTCACATTCAATCCTTTCATCCCCCCCATTAGAGTATGTTAAAGGGTTACATTTTTTTACTAAAAATAAGTAGAAAAGTATATCAAAATGCAAATGTACAGTAAAAAGCTGTAACCTGTAACGTGGTACTTGTCATGTATTATATAAATAAGTTGTTTTATTAGTAGCTGCATTCAAGTTGGTTAAAGTACAGTATAATAAAGTATACCTTTTTGCTAAAATGTATCAGTGGTGACCCAGCCACTACATAATATACAGAAAAATGTGCACATTATAATGTGACAAGTTCAAAATTGGTTTGTCAAGTTGAAGTTTTACCATTGTTTTTTGGACCACCATTCTATCCATACCAATATTGGTTACCCCAGTTAGAGGGCAATTATATTGATTTACAAAACAAAACTCACAAAATCAAACATTGTACTCATACAGCTAGTGGAATGATATGTGGTCAACACTCACCAGTGTATAAACCATGCTTTTTACAGCATTCTGCAAATTTATGTAAATGGATGATTTTACCTTCTAGTTTTGAGATGTTTACTAAAATAGCCCCACAGTTTGTGTGTATTGTAACAAATCAGAGTTTAACATTTACTAAACAATGTCCTTGTGTAGGTTGTCTTAATAATATTTATTTATTTATTAATTAATTTATTTATTTAGATTTGTTGACCGGGAGTGTCCGACTGGACGTAGGTCCATTTTCAGCAGAGGCCCAGGGAGAAAAGCTCCACAGTTAAAATAAACAGACAGTAGTTACATTGGATTACATAGCGATTAACAATTTAACATAGCAATTACTTACAACATATATACAGATGAAGAACATAGTACATCAGTAGACAAGTAGAATCTTTATCTGTGAAGTACATAACAGACATTAACAAATGTTACAATAAGAAGTTCCTGCTGTATAATAAGTACTAGGCTTATGAGCATCTGAGCTTGCTATAATCAAGGTAGTTAGTGGACTGGAGAGAAAGGTAGTGGTTGGATGGGGTGGATGATATTAGAGTGGGAGTTGCAAGGGCATAGCCAGCATGTTTTTAGGTGTGCTTTTAGTAAAGTTTTGAAGTGGGTGCATGATGGTACGGTGGTAATTGTGGATGGAAGGGAGTTCCATAATTTGGCTATGGTGCAAGAGAACAGTGCTTCACCAGCAGAATTATTGGCTTTAGTGATCTACAAGTGATTTTTGTTGCTGTATCTTAGTGGTCTGGTGGTACGATAGGGTTGGAGTAGATTCTGGAGGGATGGGAATAGATAATATAACACATTTGACATGGCATAATGAGACATATGTGTTTATTCCGGAAAGCAAAGTGGCAATGCCTTTACGATGGAATCCACAAGCATTGTCAATAATTAATGCAGGATTTTCATTGACATCATTACATAGAGTCATAAATAAAAGTAAACAGTTAATTCAACAGTTGCAAAAAGATAATTCTAAGTCATACATTAAGTTCTGTGAGTGTAAAAAAACAAATTGATTAAGTTTGCTGAATAAAATGAAGCAGACATGGCCCATAATTGGTGGGACATTTTTAGAGGATGGTCTGCAAAAGAAAAAAGTTGCTAAACTCAATTATATACCCAGTTCTGGTAGCAATGTGTGTTATCATTGTACTAACTGTTTAAAATTGTATTTTAACCTGTTGTATCAAAAAAGTTAAGTTATGTTTCCTAATGTGTTTTCTGTAAATCGCAATGAAAACTGTACTCTAACTAAAGAATACATATCAATGCAAACTGTTTGTGTATTTTTAAAACAAAAAGGGAGCTATCGGAGTATGTTAAAGGGTTAAGAAATTCTTTACTGAAAATAATTAGAAAAGTAGAAAAATAAAGTAGTCACTATGCATGCTTGGCATCCATACTATGTGACTATAACTGTTCCATGACTAGCACAGCTGCAAGGAACTGCAGATAAGAATGACTCCCTAATTCCTGAAGTGCTTACTAACACAGGTGCAAGGAGGACCGGAGACAGGAATGACTTTGTAAGTCTTGAAGGTTGTCACATAAATAACCTTGAAACAGAATCAAAATCAGCTTATCAGCAGACTACATGACATTAAACAAATACCAAAGTATTGACTTTGAAGTATTACTTGAACAAATGGATCCAGATGGCATGACAAAATCTGTATAACAAGACTGTAAAACTAAATGCTGGTAGCTGGGTACTTTGTAGGAACACAGTTCCAAGGTAAATGGAGACTCATCATATGTATCTGTATCAAAAAGCAAACCTTCTACAATAAAAACCTGTAAGCTCTCACATGTGGTGTGTGTCATTTATTATATAAATAAGTTTTTTTTATTAGCAGCTGCACTCAAGTTGGTTAAAGTACAATATTATAAAGTATACCTTTTTGCTAAAATTTGTCAGTGGCGACCCAGCCACTACATACTGTACAGAAATATTTACACATTATAATGTGACAAGTTCAAAAAGTGATTTGTCAAGTTGTAATTTTACCATTGGTTTTTGGACCACCATTCTATCCATACCAATACTGGTTACCCCAGTTGGAGGGCAATTATATTGATTTATAAAATAAAACTCACAAAATCAAACATTGTACTCATGCAGCTAATGGAATGGTATGTGGTCAACACTCACCAGTGTATAAACCATACTTTATACAACATTCTGTAAATTTATGTAAATGGATGATTTTACCTTCTAGTTTTGAGATGTTTACTGCGGTGGTGGTGCTGCGGTAGTGCTGTCACCTGGCAGTAAGGCGTTGTTCCGTTCGATTCTCAGCTATAGCGTCTTCATTCTGGAGACATGCGTGAATGGGTGTACCTTCACTGAAGGTTGTGCGTCAGAGCTGGCAACTCGGCACATAAAAATCTACTGCCAATCATTAGCAGACCGGAGTTCCGATGTGGCGACCCCTAACCGGGAAAAGCCGAAAGACACAACAACTAAAACAGCCCCACAGTTTGTGTGTATTGTAACAAATCAGAGTGTAACATTTACTAAACAATGTCCTTTTGTAGGTTGTCTTAATAATATAACACATTTGACATGGCATAATGAGACATATGTGTTCATTCCAGAATGCAAAGTGGCAATGCCTTTGAGATGGAATCCACAAGCATTATCAGTAATTAAGGTCGGATTTTCATTGAAAACATTTACATAGAGTCATAAATAAAAGTAAACGGTTAATTCAATAGTTGCAAAAGGATAATAAAACCATTGTAAGTCATGCATTAAGTTCTGTGAGTGTAGAAAATAGATTAAGTTAGCTGAAAAAACTAAAGCAGACACAACCCATAATTGTTGGGACATTTTCACAGGATGGTCTGCAAAAGAAAAAAGTTACTAAACTGGATTATACACCCATTTCTGGAAGTAATGCTTCTTATCATTACACTAAGTTTAAAACTGTGTTTTAACCTGTTGTATCAAAAAAAAGTTAAAGGGGTTTGTTTCCTAATGTGTTTTCTGTAAATCACAATGAAAACTGTAATCTAACTAAAGAATACATATCAATGTAAACTCTTTTGTGTGTTTTTAAGATAAAAGGGGTAACTGTTAGAGTATGTTAAAGGGTTAAAATTTCTTTACTGAAAATAAGTAGAAAAGTATTAAAATAAAGTAGTTACTATGCATGCTTGACATTCATACTATGTGACTATAACTGTTCCATGACTAGCACAGCTGCAAGGAACTGCAGATAAGAATGACTCCCTAATTCCTGAAGTGCTTACTATTATTTTATTTTTATTTTATTTTATTTTACATTTGTTGACCGGGCTAGTCTGACTGGATACATGTCCATTTTCAGCAGAGGCCCGAGGAGAAAAGCTCCACTATATATTAGCAAATAATAAAAACAAAACAAAAATTGCACAAAAAGATACAAATTGTAAGCATGTAGAGAACTATTCCCATGTTGCATAGTAACAGTGCAAAAGCAATTTAGCAAAACTATAACATACAATGAGGAATTCTATTCACAAATTCTTTGCAAGAGTAGGAATAGTACAATCAAAAAGAAAGAAAGTAGTAACTCACACAGGACTCTATTCATCTATTTACAGTATTAACAATTATGATAAAAGCAAACCTTGTACAGTAAAAAGCTGTAAATTGTAATGTGTAGTATGTGTAATTTATTATATAAATACGTTGTTTTATTAGGAACAGCACTCAAGTTGGTTAAAGTACAATATTATAAAGTATACCTTTTTGCTAAAATTTATGACCCCCTTACTAGCACAGGTGTAAGGAGGACTAGAGACAGGAACGACTCCCTAAGTCTTGAAGGTTGTCACATAAATTACATTGAAACAGAACAAAAATTAGCTTATCAGCAGACTACATGACATTAAACAAATACCAAAGTATTGACTTTGAAATATTACTTGAACAAATGGATCTAGATGGCATGACAAAAACTGTATAAAAAGACTGTAAAACTAAATGCTGGTAGCTGGGTACTTTGTAGGAACACAGTTCCGAGGTAAATGGAAAATAATCATCTGTATCAAAAAGCAAACCTTGTACAGTAAAAACCTGTAAACTGTAATGTGTGGTATGTGTCATTTATTATATAAATACGTTGTTTTATTAGGAACAGCACTCAAGTTGGTTAAAGTACAATATTATAAAGTATACCTTTTTGCTAAAAGTTATGACCCCCAACTAGCTTTCTTCTCTTTCCCTCAATTCCCATTACTATTTCTACCTATCTCCCACTTGAAGATGTCCCAGAACAAATTGGTTTGTTACCAAACCTCATTAGTCACTGCACCAACACTAGACAACATGGATGTTAGAAAATATTACTTAAGTTTTTTTTTTTAAGGAAATTAAAAGTGGGGAAATGTTTCAAATTCTGCACCCCTGATACAACATTATTAACCCACTATGTTAACTAATCAATTAGTGTAACCTGGGTTATTTTACATAATATGAAGTATGAAACTCTAATGTGTGGCATGAGTCAATGATTGCAATAGTCTGTAATACTTAAGCTAAGAGGAAAAGAGCGTTTATACGAGATGACAGCAAGAGTGTGTTCAGATGAGGGAAATTTCAGTAAAAAGCCAGAAGGAACATTAGATGACAACAATAAGAATATTTGAACTATTATTGGGACATGGTTGAAAAGTTAATAGAACAACATGTCTACCATCACTATGCACATGGTTGTGTGTGTGTGTGTGTGTGTGTGTGTGTGTGTGTGTGTGTGTGTGCATATGTGTGTGTGTGTGTGTGTGTGTGTGTGTGTGTGTGTGTGTGTGTGTGTGCATATGTGTGTGTGTGTGTGTGTGTGTGTGTGTGTGTGTGTGTGTGTGTGTGTGTGTGTGTGCTGAGTATTTTATTTGGGGATTAATTTCCTTACTGTTGAACTCTGCACATCAAAGACATGGGGGACAGACTGGAGGTGAATTTGTGATTTCCCATCCAATGACCAAGGTTTCTTTTGAACAGGGTCAGGTATGACCTAGATGGAGAGCTTATTTCGTATCATGGGAATCCTTTGAAGCACATATATGTCCCTCCAGCAGGTTCTATTCATGTTGCTGACAAAGCTGAGGTCCTTGGATCTAGTGTTTCTGGTGTTATTTGCCTTGTGGATGTACAAGAGATCCATCAGAGCTGGATCCAAGGACACCGCATATGCTAGGCATAGATCATCTCTGAGTAACTGGTAGGAGACTGAATAAAGAGATAGAACCTTAAGGCGATCTGTATAGGACAGGGTATTCATACCCTAGATTCTCCTGGTAAGAAACCTTTGAGGGCATTCCAACTGTTACAAGTGCTTGGCTAAATACATGCCAAAGAGGGCATTGTAGTTAGTGATGCACTTGATAAGGGCTAAGTAGAGTGGTACTATTACTTCCTTGGACCTGCATGTCATACCCTTGCTTATAAGTTAAGTGATATTGAATGATTTTCTTACTATCTTGGCTATATGTTGGTCAAACATCAGATTACTGTCTACATATCTTCCCAGATTCCTAACTACTGGGTCAACTCTTAGGGGTGTTTTATTGATGTAGTAGGCACTATAATGCATTTCTTTGCATTGAGTTTTAATCAGTGGCTTTCACACCAATCATTTCTTTGTGTTAGACCCTCTTATAGAATGTTGGTGTCTTAGGGGGAAATCATACCTCTCAAACTCTTAGAGCAAACAATCTGGACAAAGCCTAAAATGATGGGGGGACAAGTAGGGACAGATTTTAAATATTGCTCTTGCAAACTTAGAAAGTTGATAGAATAATAGGTTTTGCATTAGCATGAATTTTCTGAAGGATGTGGAGTCTTAAACTCTAGTTCCTCTCTAGTTCTAGTTCTCTAGAAACTCTCTAGTTCGTAAAGTCAAAACTAAAACCATGCTCCCCCTCTTCCGATGGCCTTCCAGCAGACTACCTAAAACTTGCAGCAGATTCTATAGCTCTTCCAGTTAGCATTCTCATTAAATGATCAGTCTCTGAATCATATGTCCCACAACTATGGAAAAACTCAATTATTGCTCCCCTTCACAAAGGCGGTAACACCAGTGCTCTAACTACCGGCCCATCTCCATACTTTCACCTCTATCTAAAATTTTAGAAAAGTGTATTCATTCTCAATTGCTAAAACATCTCACAGACAATAACCTACTCGCACCCACCCAACATGGTTTTTGGCCAGCACACAGCACAACAGCCTTACTGTCATTTTCCAACACTGTATATAAAGCTCTTGATGCAGGCCTACTAACATCAGTGATCCTACTAGACCTATCAAAAACTTTTGATACAGTGTCCCACTCAAAACTACTTTTACATCTTGAGACCATAAACTGCTCCCCACACGTGCTATCCTGGTTCTATAACTATCTACACAACAGAAAGCAATCTGTTAGATGGCAAAGTAAGCAATCCGATTACCTACTCAACAACACAGGCATTGCCCAAGGGTCTGTTCTTGGGCCCTTGCTTTTTAACATATTTAGTAATAATCTCCATAAAACATCCGCAAAGTACACTCATTCAATACACGGACGGTTCAACAGTAATTAAATCCTCTAACAACATCTCAGATCTCCTAAAGTTAATACAAAATGCATTAACTTCCATCGAATCCTGGCTTAATGAAGCTCAACTGCTACTTGATCCCAAAAAATCAAAACTTCTACTCTTCACAACCAAACCTCTAACTCTAGACTTTAAAATATTCTCTCAAAACAATACAGAAATTGAAATTGTAAAACAACAGTCAAACTACTTGGCATCACAATTGATGACAAACTATCCTTTGAGAATCATATACTCAACTCAATCAAAAAGACCCATTTTAAGCTTGGCAAACTCTATAGGCATAAACTCTATTTGGACAAGTCTACCAAGTTGAAACAAGCTAATAGTCTACTTCTACCCTCCCTCCTCTATGGGTGTCCCATTTTCACTAACCTACACACATCTCTCCTGAACAAACTGTAATCATGCTACTATAAAATAGCCAAGTTTGTCTCCAACATGCCAATTCGCACACATCATTGCCTGGCCATTAAATCTATAAACTGGTTTAAGTTACCTCATTGCCTACATTACTCCCAACTTACAATCACCCACAAACTACTAAATAATCCAAACTCTGCCAATCCCTTCAGACTATAACACAAACGCACACCCCTACTCTGCATCTTAGGTCTTCTAACAAACAACTCTTAACCATAACTAAACTCAGCAAAAGAGCTGCACAATGTCTCTATTCCCATGCCATTGCTAAACTTTGGAATGCACTCCTTCTCTCTGTATTACTCAATTAGACTCTTTAAAAACATTTAAATTTTCATTAAAAGAACACTATCTCAATAACCTTGTCTGTTCTTGTAGTCATATGATTAAACCACCTTAAATGTTGTGGCTGCTGTACACTGCAAATACTTTTACTAACTTAATATAGTTGCAGTTTACACTACCTGTCTTTGTATCCATTCTCTCTTGATTTCTTTATTTCTGTGGCTGAATAAACAGAATTGATTAAACAGTATTCTTACTTATGAGAATATACAAATAGAATTACTAAAAATCTAACACACTGGGTTTATTTTCTTGTATTGTATACCTCTATAATATGTATTTGTCTTGTATATATACTTCAATTTGTATTGTGGAAAAACCTTCTAGACTTTCAAAGTTAAGCTGATGTTATGTAAAATTTCTGTGATTGTATGAAGCTTTTCTCCCCGGGCCTCCACTGAAAATGGGTCATTGGCCCAGTGGACTTTCCCAGTCAACAAATGTCAATAAAAAATAAGTAATAAATAAACTCAAATATTTGTCATTATTTAATGACTTCAATCCTCAGCTATTTGCCAGAAATGTATAACAGTCTGCATTTAAATTGGAACCTGTGCACTGAGAGAGAGCCTTACAAGACTATCTGTAAATATATAGAGCTGAGTATATTTTTCTGTATTATTCTGCATTATAGAGCTAAATTGTTGATTAGATATCTGTTGTCTTACTGTTCTGCAAATATACAGAGATCAGTATATATTTTTCTGGTTTTATAATTTGCACTGTGATTCCTCACATCTCTGTTGAAACTGTCTTCCCCATCCCCCCTCCCTGTTCTTGGTTGTAGTTTAAATTTGGTGGCTTTTGCAGTGCCCGCCCTACTGTAGATTTGATCTAGGACACTCCCCCAGTCCCATCTCTTTACCACATTCTACCTAATAAACCCTTTCTGCACTTGCTTTTAGTACTTTTTAATTTAATTACATTTTTTCAAACTGTGTGTGGACTAATATTGTTACATACTCAAGTGTGCCAGCTTGCACTGCATGTGAATTGTTTTTACTACTTTTCTGAAAAAAAAAAAAAAAATTGTAAGCCTGTTTCCTACCTTTCCTGTAATTAGTGTTCCAGATACAGATTTGCTGTATCCAGGACTGTTTGTAAGCTTCTGAGCCCCCCAAGCCTTTCTGTGTTGGAGGGAAGCCTTCTAGCTTATCAGTGGGAGTGGTAAGCATTAGGTAACCTGTCTACCACATAAGGAGTGGTTCTGGCCCAGAATTTGTAGTTATTGGCCGTTTGGGCGGTCTTCCATCTCTCTCAACTTTCTGATTTGAAGGCCTGCATTTGCACTTGTTTCTGTCCTGTAACTCCTGGGCCCATCTCATTTGCTCACTCAAAAAAAAAAAAAATATCTGCTTTTACTGTATTTGTGTTTCTTCCTACTTTATTTTGCTTTTGCGTCATCTTAATAGTACTCAGTTGTATTTATTACTGCTTGATGTAACTCATTCTAAGCCTTTTAGTTTAAGCACCTGGGCTTCAAACTAGTTGTTTTACATTAAGAAGGTTTGTGGTCTGCACTGTAGTGGCACAACAGGTAGCCAAGTTGGGAACTGCTGATTGAGGGCTCAGTGTCTGTTATTCTAAAAGTGTATTAATTCTGGTTTAAGCACTTGGGCTTCAGGCCAGTTATTTTACATTAAGAGGGTTTGTGGTCTGCACTCTTGTGGGAGGAGAGGCTGGACTCTGCCCTTCTGAGCTGGGAATTTCTGGTTAAAGGCTTATAGTGCCTGCATATTTGAACTGCTTCTTACTGAAATTGGTACACCTTGTTTGCTGTAGCATAGACTAGATCTAGGCCTGCTGAATCTAGCTTTGTTTGTATAACTTGAGCACTAATCCAGGCATTCTTTAAAGTATTCAATTGTATTTATTACTGCTTGGTAGTAACTTGATTAAAGTGTAGCTATCATTCTAAGTCTTTTGGATTAAGCACTTGAGCTTCAGACCAGTTGTTTTACATTAGGAAGGTTTGGCCTGCACTGTGGTGGCAGGACAGGTAGCTTACATCCTTCTAAGTTGGGAACTGCTGATTGAGGGCTCAGTGTCTGTTATTCTAAAAGTGTATTAGTTCTGGTTTAAGCACTTGGGCTTCAGGCCAGTTATTTTACATTAAGAAGGTTCGTGGTCTGCACTCTTGTGGGAGGAGAGGCTGGACTCTGCCCTTCTGAGCTGGGAATTTCTGGATAAAGGCTTATAGTGCCTGCATATTTGAACTGTTTCTTACTGAAATTGGTACACCTTGTTTGCTGTAGCATAGACTAGATCCAGGCCTGCTGAATCTAGCTTAGTTTGTATGCTTGTTGCTTGTTTGCTTGTTATTTCCCTGAAACACTAATTCCACCTAAAACGCGGCTTTTCAGCGCTTCTGTGGATCCCTAGTGATATCTGCATTGCTTACTGTACTTATTATCTTGTTTCACTTGAAAGAAAGTTACTGTTTGTTGTTTTTGCATTTAAGTTACCTGTAACACATTCCATTTAAGTTACCTGGCACTTGCTCACTAAAGCAATTATATAAGTCAGCACTAAAAAATTAAAAGCACTACACCCTCACAAACTCCCCTTGAGTACCTTGTTCCCCATTGGCCCTTTTTTTCAATTATAAAGGAATTCCCAATACTATTCTGGCATGACCAAAGGTCAGTTGTCAATCTCCTCTCCGGTCCAGCTGGTGAATCTGGGAATCTTGAGGCAATGTTACAAATGCCTCATGTATACAGACAACCCTCTCCTCCTCCCAACAAATTCCAACACATGTGAGAGATGCAACCATATAGCCAAACTGGAGGCTAAGCTCTCTCAACTCAGTACTGGCTTAACCAGTTAGGAGGAGAAGGAAACCACACTCAATACAATTCCAGTCTCAAATAGACCTACCACGACAGCAAAACAAACACATAAACACATAAAAACATACTCGGAGGCTCTAAATAAAAATCTGCCTAAGCAGCAGAGACCTCCAAAGCAGACACCCAAGCAACCGCTACCCCAAAACAAAACACGTGCAACACATAGCTCACAAAGCCAGTGTGCCGAACAGTTACAGCCCTTAAGGCTAAGCAACACACTTGATACACTTGTAATAGGTGACTCTTTCATCAGGCACACTGACGTCCCGCTCACCAGGCTGAACAAGGAGAAGGTCACGGTGAGCTGCCTGTCGGGCGCTAGGATCCGCCACATAACACAAGCACTCAGGTCACTCCAAGGCAAGTACAAATATGACTCGGTCATTGTCCATGCTGGTGTGAATGACCTGAGACGTACCTCCCTGGACTACATAAAAAGAGACATAGAGGAGCTCTCTGAGCATGTAGCCCAGGCCGGTATGACCCTGACCTTGAGTAGCATCTTACCCTCACCAAGAATGATGCCACAATATGAAGACAAGATGATCAATTTCAACAATTGGCTTAAGTATTGGTGTCATTCAAAGGGGATCCAATGCCTGTCAGCCTGGGATGACATGCTCGACAAGCCACGATGCTTCGCTAGGGACGGCTTGCACCTGTCACCCCTGGGCTTTCGGATATTGGCAAAGGCTCTTGCTTCCCCCATAGTGCCTTTTTTAGGCAAGGCTCAAAAGACAAACCCAGCTCCATAGTATCTCAAGGGATAAGAAACTAAGAGTAATGCTACTCAACGCCAGCAGTCTAAACCTCAAGATGCACGCACTCAAAACTCTCCTTAGCATGGAGAACATCGATATCTGTGCAGTAATAGAAACCTGGTTCAAGGCTCCCGAGAGCACCACAGCATTACCAGGTTATACCTCATACCATGCTTTTCGGCCCCAAAACTTGGACCGAACCACAAAAGGAGGGGGAGTATCAATATTCGTCAAAGATACCCACACCTCCAGGTTGGTGGCACAGCACGAAGCATCAGAGACTATCCATGTGCAACTAACAGTGGGTAAAACTGCCTTCCAGTTTATAGCCTGCTACAGACCACCCTCCCAAACCCAGGAACCCCACTCGGCCTTCCTGAGAACACTGGAAAATATGAAGGTCTCTCCAAACACCATTATATTGGGTGACTTCAACTACCCAAACATAGACTGGGAGCATTACTCTAGCTCCAACACCCTAGCCCAAAGGTTCCTAGAATTTATAAACTCAAATGCTATGGAACAACTTGTTACCACACCCACAAGAGGGGAAAACATACTGGACCTGATCATCACCAACATGGGGACTCTATGCTCCAGACCAGAAGTGTATCCCTCACTGGTAAGATCAGACCATAAACTAATCTCACTGGATATTCACATCCCAACCCGACCCCCTGCCCAGAAAACCACAGTGAAAAACTTCTCTAAAGCAAATTTCACACTCCTCAAAACCGAGGTGGAATCATTCAAAGCCCCCAAGCCTGTGGAAAATACGGCCCAGACCGCAGAATCCTTTATAAATGCATTCTATGAACACCTTCAGGAATGCATGGATCATGCAATCCCAAATAAAACCAAGACCCAATCCTCCAAAGGCAGACGTCCTGTCTGGTGGACCCCAGCCATAAACAAACTATACAACAGAAGGAAGAAGCTACTACATGATAGAGCAAAATCCCAAAAAGGGAAGGCATCTCTGATCAGTATTAGCAAAAAACTATGGGCACTCATAAAATCGTCTAAGGCCAGCATCGAGAGAAAAATTGCACAGGACACTAAGGATAATCACAAGGCTTTCTTTAGTTATGTTAGGAACCTGGGTGGGAATTCCCAGATATGCTCAGAATTACTCCAAAATGACAAAAAATACATCGAACCCACAGGCATTGCCAACATCCTAGCTGACAGGTTCAGCGCAAACTCCCCCCCCCCACCAAAAGAGCAAATATCTATCCCAGCAGAGTGCTGCCCCCTGACATCTCAGATGCTCAGGTAAGAGCCGCCTCTCCAAAGCAAAAACACAGCATCAATGGGACCAGACGGTGTCCCGGGCTGCGTCCTACATGAACTCCAAGAAGAGCTAAACCCAAACATAAAACTACTGTTCAATCTCAGCCTTACTACAGGATATGTACCCAAAGAGTGGCGTGCAGCAACAGTGGTCCCTCTCCACAAAGGTGGTGCCTCAACGGATCCTGGAAACTATCACCCCATAAGCCTGACTAGCTTGGTCTGCAAAGCTATGGAAAGGATCATCATGGACCTCATAAATAAAGATATTGGGGACCTACAGACACTGGATCCTACCCAGTTCGGCTTTGTTAAGGGCAGATCCTGCCTCTTAAACCTGGTCGATTTCTTTGAAACAGTCACCAAGGCCATTGACGAGGGGATAGTGGTCCACACAGCCTACCTGGACCTCGCAAAAGCCTTCGATACAATACCCCACTCGGGCATTATAGATAAGCTCACCAGCTTAAATATAAACCCCTATGTCACTAAATGGGTTGCAAACTGGCTCAAGGACAGAACCCACATGGTTAGAATTGCTGGAGCCATGTCAGACTCCAAACCAGTTACAAGTGGCATCCCACAAGGCTCAGTCCTGGGACCGCTCTTGTTCGGTATATATTTCTCGGAGGTACAGGCCAACACGGAAGGACTGTGGCTGACCAAGTTCGCAGATGACTGCAAACTGGGCACCATAATCGACTCTCCAGCTGATACAAGCATTCTCCAAAAGGGCCTCATAGAAACAGACAACTGGTGCCAGAACCATGGCCTCAAGCTAAATGCCAAAAAAGTGTATAGTCATCCCCTTTGGCAAAAACAAAGTGCCCACAAATTACCACATAGGTGGTAATCCATTAAGTACAGAAGAAGTAATTAGGGACCTGGGGACCCAAGTTGATAGCAATCTCTCATTTGACAACCACGTGGCCAAAGTGGTTAGAAAAACATTTTATATAGCCCACCTAATCATGAAGGGATTCACATCTAGATCAGGGGAGGTCATCGTGCCTCTTTACTCATCCCTCATCAGGCCCATAATTGAGTACAATGCCCCTTTTGGGATGTACCTTACCAGACACCTGCAGCAACTGGAAAGACCCCAAAAGTACCTCACCAAGAGGATCAAAGGGCTCAAACAGATGCCATATGCTGCCCGGTTAAAGAAACTCCAGCTCTACTCAGTGGCATACCGCCTGCTCAGAGGCGATCTGTGCCTGATGTATAAAGCCATGTCCAACCCGGAATTAATGGACATGCTGCACCTCAGAAAATCCAAATCAAATTGAGCTACGCACTTGAGAGACTTGAACCTCAGCACTGAAATAAATAGGATATGCTGGAGGGACAGATTCATAACCCAGAGGCTCCCTTCACTCTGAAATAAAATCCCAGTCCAGGTTAGGCAGAGTCCCTCATTGACTCTCTTCAAGAGGAATCTTAATGAGTGGATGGGAGATTGTAGGTTTACCCCGGGTATCACTTCTGTGTCACTGTTAGACAGAGGCACAGTATACTAACCTCGAAAAAGGGCATAACGAAATTAATTTAAAATGGGTGGCGAAAGCCAAACACACTCTGGCTAGGCTTATAAATGCCCTAGGGCAGATAGCCTAGTATGAACCTATGAACTTATGAACCTATATTTTAGGAGGAAGACACCAAAAATATGAGGCAAAAATCTGTACAGTTGAGAGGTATGGGGGAAATGCATGATAGCTCCCAATTTACAGTCACATGCAAACTTGGTGAGCATAGGAAATGCATGGCAAACTGATAACAGGTTCATAGTCACTAGGCATCTCCTCCAAAGGAGGACATTCACAGGACTGCACCATCCACTCCCTTTAAAGTACAACACAGTACAATATCAGCAATCCATCTACATACCGTGGGAGTAGAACACACAGCCTTCTGCATCAAAAGCCATTGTACTACCTGTTGTGCTATTAACAATGCAAACAGACTTAGCATATGCAGCACTAAACTTCTCTTCCCCTGAAACTCTCTGCTCCTTGTAAAATCCACTCGACACTCAACTAAATCTCTCAAATTTGCAGCACAAGAAATCTGGAAAAAAGCCATGTTTTATTTGGGAGGGGGGCAAATGCCCAAAAACCAAGGACACATTTTAAACATTGCTTGTACAATCTTAGATGGTTGCTAGAATAAAGTGTTTTGTGTTATCATGTATTTCCTGAAAGATAGGAAGACTGAAACTTAAATGGCAATCATAATTTAATTAATTCAGTTCTTACTGATTTGCCAGAAAACCACACATTTTAAGAGGAACAGACCAAAAGTATGAAACAAACATTCCAGACATTCTGTGAAAATCTGGGCAGTTGAGAGCTTGAATTACAAGTGGTGGTATGGGTAGACAATTCAGGCTCTTGTTTCTTGTACCTAAGGTACAGGGTTTGAGCCTGAGTAACACTAACCACCAGGTATACCTAACTGACACACACACCTTACTTACAGTGGCAGAGAACAGAACCACATTGCCCCCCCGCACACACACAACAGTGGCAGAGAAGAGAACCATACCCCCCCACACACACCTTCCTTACAGTGGCAGAGAGCAGAACCACACTGCCCCTCATGCCCCTCCAAGCTATGCCACTGTCAGACAGCTCTTGTCTCTGTGAGATTTATTCTTTCTGATTTTGACCATGACTTATTTTCTTTTGTTATATAGCCTGTTAAGGTAAGGATTCCTCCAGTGCGGTTTGTTTTTGCTGTTAGATCTGTACTTAATTCTCTTATATATGGCTGCCTCAATGCAGCCATTTACATGTTTGTACAGGGTTTTTGTAAATAATTCTATATAGGCAGTTGTGTTTTTAGGATTTGGGGAGCAGTGAATTTTGAGAAATTATTGCTTAGTAGGATGTAATTTGCTTTAGTATAGTTCATAGATGTTACAGTTTTAGTTGGGTTTTCCGGGCTGAATTTTATTTTGAGGGAGACAGCTTTTTGGTCCAATTTTACCAGTGATGACATGACACAGGGGGGGGGCAATGCTCTCCCATGTCGGGGACTACTAGGTCCAATATGTTTGATCCCTAGTTTGGGATTGCAGTATCTAGTCCAGATTGTTTATGTTGATGAAGTCCAAGAAACAATGTGCCTGTGAATTAGACGTAGTGTACATTTCCCAGTCTATAGAGGGGTAGTTAAAGCATCCCATGAATAGGGTATTTTGTTGGATGGTGAGCAGCTCTTTTATGTGTAGATATGAGGTGGTAGCTACATGGGTCGTAGAGAGTGGCCTGTATCTGGCCAGTAAATAATAGGGAACCTAGGCAATGCAGACTTGTACATGGATGAAGTCAAGGGCATCATTCTATTTAAGCAACCTAGGGTTGTGTTTGCTGCTAACATAGATTGACAGACCTCCAGCTTTAACACCTGTACGTGCTGCTGTTGATTTTAATGTGTGGAAGGCACTATAGCCTTCCACTGCCAGAGTACTTTCTGTGGCTTTAATCCAAGTCTCGGTTAACAGCACAGATACATTCTCCAGAGTGAGGAGAGCTTTTAGGGTGTGGAGTTTCATGTTTAGGCTCATAGCATTGAGCAGTAACACCTTAAGGTTGCTTTGAGTTTATTTTTTGATATGTTGGGTAGTTTTGTAATTTTGACATTGCCTATAAAAGGCTGTAAGGGGGTGGATAAAGTTTTAGACAATATCCGAAAGCCTAGGGGGGCAGGTGCAGACAATCCTTGGCAAAGGAATCTGTTAACCATGTCCTCCCATTCGGATAGACATTGGTTTCCCCTAGAGTGACACCTGAAACTAAGCCAGTTATTAAAATCAACCGTTTTCTGTTCATACTGTGGCATCATCCTTGGTGAAGACAGAATGCTGCTTAATGCAAGGTACGTACCTGTCTGTGACACATATTTAAAGAGATCCATTATGTCTCTTTTCATGTAGCCCAGTGAGGTATGCCTCAGGTTATTTACACCCACGTGAACTATGACAGAATGTGTGTGCAGCAACCTGAGTGAGTGCATGATATTGCAGATCCTAGCTCCAGATAGGCAACTAACAGTTATCTTCTTCTTGTCCATCTTTACAATGCATCTCTATTGCCCTCACTCTGACCTCTTCTTGCCATTAGCTAATACGGTCAGGCTGGGATCTCTGCACATCAGTATAGAAGTGTTTTCACTGCTCTCCAGATTGATGAATGTCTATGACTTCAATAAATGCCTTGGTGAGACAGTACCAGGAATCCATCTTATACTATGGACCTTCATACTAATTCTTGAGCAAATGATCCCAGTGTTCTTTTATGTGAGGAAAAAAAGGAAGGCCTGGCCTTTATCTCCATAGAAAATTGCCAGGGAATCCATCATGAAACAGTGTCACTGGAAGCCTTGGCTATACATTTTATACTACAGAATCATGGATGGCACCTTGTGGTTATTCATGTTTCATGTTCCAACATTTACTGCACAATGACTACCACAGCTTAAACGCAACAAATCATTAATGTAACAAACATGTTAGCACTTTCGAAATGACTTCCTTTTTCACACCATAATACAGGATACAAAACACATGTTTAAAATACTAAGAAATACCAATCACTAAAAAGAGGGATGGCATAATTTCCTGAAATCATTATTAACTGCTACATCCATTTATAAAACCAAAACCTTTTCTAATTAGAGGGAGGATTTCATTAAGAGGGGATATAGAATGGCTGATACAGATACCTGTATTAAAGCGGTGCTGACCAGTAGGGATACGAATGGGAAACCTTATTTTTCATGTAAAAGCAATAATAGTCTTGCTGGGAACAATGAATCCACTTTGGCTAATGCCAGGAAAAGACCAGTTTTTACCTGTTCTAATGATATCAACTTGGTATGTGAAGTGATGAGAAAGTACTGGTCGATCCTTTTAGCTGATCCTGAGATTAGTAAGGTAATTGATACTAACCCAAGATTTAGTTTTAGGAATAATCTGTCCTTCAAAAGGCAATTGTGCTATAGTAGTGTGAACAGAGCTCATAGACAAGACTCAGAATGGAGTGGCACTTTTATGTGCAGGACATGTAGAGCATGCAGTTTTGTTTTTATATGCACATCTAATTATCATGAACCGACAGCTTTCAAGTTGGAGTTTGATTTTTTTGCAAATTATAGGAGCACAGATTTGATTTACACAGCATGCTGTGGCCCATGCAGTGCCTTTTACATTGGAATGACTAACCGCAGCCTAAGAGAGAGAGAATACTAACACATGCGAAAGATGTTCACAGGGGGAAAATATACCAATGCTTTAGCAAGGCATGTGAAAGAGAACGGGGAGGAACATTGCTTCAGTTTTTTGTTTTAGAATTAATTAATTAGAACAATAGAGATCAGGATTTAAGAAATAGAATGGAGTCTGAGGGCAAAAGTGGATTCTTTTGCTTAAATCTTATATAGAACCTGGGCTTAATGATAAACTAACATTGAAACCATTTCTAAAGCGTTGGCCACTTAGACATTAGGAGGCCGTTGCTTCTATGGAGCTTTGATTCTTTTAGAGTTTGTTGATTGGCTGAAAGATGTTTGGTTTTATAAATGGGATGTAGCAATTAATAATGATTTCAGGAAATGATGTCATCCCTCTTTTTAGTGATTGGTGTTTCTTAGTATTTTAAATGTGTTTGTTTATCCTGTTTTATAGTCTGAAGAAGGAAGTTATTTCTGAAAGTGCTAACCTGTTTGTTACATTAAAGAGTTGCTACCTTTGAGCCGTGGTAGTGTTTGGGGTCTTATTTGTTCCTTTATACATTTCTTTGTGACTCCTGCTTTTATCTGTCTGCCAGTTCTTCTTTTTGATTTACTCCACAACTTCAGGCAGCTTAGCAATGCAAAGCATTGCAGAGTGTGACATGGGCCATGTAATTCTGATTATGTGGTAAACAAGAATTGAAGGTGTGATATACGGCAGCAACTGTTGTGCTTTATACCATGTTTTTAAAACATTACATTGGCACCTCTACTGTCAACATGCTTAAAATCTGAAATATAGTTAACGTGTTTCTGATATGAAGCTGCCCATACATGCTTAAAGCACCTCACAGGTACCCATATGGGTGCATGATATTGTGTAAGTCTTTATGTAAGACTCTGCTTTCAGCTGTGATGTGTAGAATGAGAGACTCAGAAACATTCATGAACTGAGACCTCATTTGCATACATGTCATACATTTTACTCTTTGAGTCTCAAATGTATGCGATATAAGCCCTGGCAACAAGCAGACCATCACTGCATAATGGAAGAAGGGAAGGAGCACTGATGAAAAACCCTGAACACCTATATGAAGTTGACTGGGATGAAGAAAGGCAGCAGTAATATCTGTGGAAGGGATATCATACATTTCAGATACCTTTCCTTTGTGGCATTGTTTGCCTAGAGTTTCATTTGGTCAAATACTGGTTAGAAATAGGTTGTTAATGTATAGATAAACAAGACTGAAGAACTGAGGGAAGCTATGAAAGTATAGTAAAGTCAAGACAGAGGTTGGTAGTTCAAAAATGTGAAAACAATCCACAAACCAAAGGCACCTTGTGGAACTAGTAGGTCACCTGCAAC
Source organism: Protopterus annectens (assembly GCF_019279795.1). Classification (NCBI taxonomy): domain Eukaryota; kingdom Metazoa; phylum Chordata; order Ceratodontiformes; family Protopteridae; genus Protopterus; species Protopterus annectens. The sequence continues at coordinate 150,190,851 of NC_056729.1, read as the reverse complement.
TACATTCCCACAAACATATTGAATCATTAATCACCTTACTTACAATGAAAACAGACTTTTTCTGAACACTTTCCCTTAATCCTCCATTTATGACATTCAGACCCTGTCATGTGAAATGAATTTTTCTGCATCCCATTTTCTATAATGGAAAATAGAAAAGACAATGTAAATAAAATTATAATTATTTTATGCCCAACCCAATATATGTTAAACCATTTACCAATATTTAACATTCCTTTCTCAGCAGTCCTAATCTAATTGTAGTTTAGCCACACTCATATGTAGCATGCTGCTCATAGGTTCATAGGATGTTACTAGGCTATTGGCCCGGAGGCCCTTATAGACCTAGCCAAGAATTTTGGCCATGTTCTCTCAAAGTCAGCACCTGTTTCCCCTGTCCAGCAGGGACAGAGGTGGGATCCCAGGGGTATATTTTCTGTTTCCCATCCAGTCATCCAGATTCCTCTTAAAGAGGGCTAGAATGGTACTCTGCTTGACATGGACAGGAAGTCTATTCCACAGATGGGGGAGTCTTTGGGACACAAATCTATTCCTCCAGCAAGTTCTATTAATGTCACAGATCAGGTTAAGGCCTTGCGTGAAGGTTGCGTGAGTGGAGTTTGTCTTAAGGATGTGCAGCAACTCCATCAAGGCTGGGTCTGAAATGGCCTTGTATGCCAGACACAAGTCACCTCTGAGCAGTCTGTATGAGACTGAGTAGAGGGACAGGCTTTTAGCCTATCTGTATAGGATAGGTGTTTGAGACCCTGGATTTTCCTGGTTAGGAACCTCTGTGGTCTCTCCAGCTGCTGCATGTGTTTGGCAAGGTACATGCCGAAGGGGCCATTGTACTTGATAATGGGCCTGATAAGAGAGGAGTACAGGGATGTTATGACCTCCTTGTTCCTGGATGAAATATCCTTATTTATGAGATGGGCCATGTAGAAAGCCTTCTGTGCAATGGAGGCAATGTGGTGGTCAAACATCAGGTTGCTATCAACTTGGGTGCCCAAGTCCCTCATGACTGATTGCATGCTTAGTACATTGTTATTAATGTGATAATTAGAGAGGATGACATTTTCCTCAAAGGGGATAATGATGCATTTCTTGGCATTCTGTCTGAGGCCATGATTCTGGCACCAGTCATTAGTTTGAGTAAGGGCCCTCTTGGAGGATGTTCACATCACTAGGGGAATTTAAGACAGCACCCAGCTTGCAGTCATCTGCAAACTTGGTCAGCCACAGACCACTGGTTTTGACTTGCACCTCCGAAAAGTATATCCCAAATAGTAGAGCCCTCAAGACCGATCCTTGGGGTACACTGCTCGTTATGGGTTTACTACTAGAGGTGGCTTCTCCTACTTTGACTGAGTGGGTTCTATCAGTGAGCCAGGTAGCTACCCATTTGGTAACATATGGGTTGATGCCTAGCTAGGAAAGTTTATCTATTATTCCCAAGTGGGGAATAATGTCAAAGGCTTTGGCTAGGTCAAGGTAGGTGGTGTGCACCGTCTTCCCCTCGTCCATGGCTTTTGTGACTGTTTCAAAGAAGTTGACCAAGTTTAACAGGCATGATCTCCCTTTGACAAAAAACAAACTGTGTGGGGTCAAGCATTTGGAGGTGTCAAATGCCCTTGTTTATAAGGTCCATAATAATGCTTTCCATAGCCTTGCAGATCAGGCTAGTTAGGCTGATGGGCCTATAATTGCCTGGGTCAGTGGATGCTCCACCTTTGTGTAGAGAGACAACAGTGGCTGTTCTCCATTCAGCTGGGATGAAGCCGGTGCTCAGGCTTTGGTTGAATAGGATGTCTAACGGAGCTGAGAGCTCATGCCTGAGTTCATGTAGGATGCAGTCAGGGATGTTACTGAGTCCCATGGAGACTGTATTTTTTGTATTTGAAAGGGCATTAAGAACCTGCTCCCTGGTGATGAGAGGAGGGGGACAGGTGCTGGGGATGTCCTAGTTTACTGATGGGGGGGGAACAGGGGGGTGAAGGTTTCACTGAACCTGTCTGCCAGCAGGTTGGATATATCTATGGTGTCTGTGTATGTGGTGTTATTAACCACCAGTTCAGAGTAGATTTGGGTGTTGCCTTTGAGACTGTGGACATATGTGAAGAAGGCCTTGTGATTGTCTTTGGTGGATGTGGTCAATTTGGACTCAAAGTTAGCCTTGGAGGATTTCACCAGTGATCTAATTTGCTTGTTTAGACAAAGGAGAGATTGCTTCCAACTTGGTACCTGCTCCTACTTAGCCCTGGACAGCAATTTTTTCCTTCTGTTATAGAGTTTCTTTATTGCTGCTGTCCACCAGACAGATTTACTCTTCCTTGAGCAAGATGATTTGGTCCTGTCAGGTATTGTTGAGTCCATACAGCTATGCAGGTGCTCATATAGTTTTTTGGTGTAGGCTTGGACATTAGTGCTAGTTCAAACTGAAGGGATAGTGGCTGTGGAGCTGCTTATACCTGCTCTGAGGAGATTGTAATCAGCTTTGGAAAAGTTTTTTCGTTTGACCCTGACAAGGGGGTGGGGGTCAGGGGAGATGGTGACTTCAAAAGTGATCGCTTTATGGTCGGATCTTACCAAGGAGGATGACATTCTAGAAGTGCTACAGTGGCTACTTATGTTGGTTAGGACCAGGTCCAGTATATTTTCACCTCTCGTAGGGGTGTTGACCAGCTGATCCAATGCATTGCATTGACAAAGTCGAGGAATCCCTGGGCATTCATGTTTGGGCTAGAGTAGGTCTTCCACTCTATGGTTGGGTAGTTAAAGTCACCCAGGATCAGGGTAGAGGGTTGAATCTTGATGGATTCAAGTAAGCCCAGCTAGGTAGAGTGGCTGTCCTGAGTCATGGTTGGGGATCTGTAGCTAGCTATGATTTGTATAGGTGTTTTGTCAACAGTTAACTGCACTTGGAGTGTCTCCTGTGTGTCATACCATTTGACCAGCCTGGAGGTGTGTATGTCTTTGATAAATATTGAAACTCCACCTCCTTTGGCTTTGTAGCCCTCCATTTGGGGTTTGAAAGTATGGTAGGATGAGTAACCTGGTAAGGTTGAGGTGCTCTCCAAAGCTTTGAACCAGGCTTCAGTGACTGCACAAATATCAGCATCCTCCAGGGCAAGGAACGCTTGCAATGAGTGCATTTTCATGCTAAGACTCCTAACGTTTAGCAGCATGACCTTTAAATTTCATTTATAAGAAGTTTTCATATTGGTAATTTTGTGCTCATAAATTTGCCTAAAAAAGGCACTATGGGTGCTGATGTATATTTGATCATTTAGATCAGGATAACTGATATCATCTAGTTTTAATTGTCACATTAAGTCTCTTATCCTGATTTTAGTCTCCCATGGGACATCTTTTAGGTTGTTTGCTATTTTATCTAAAACAGAGAACTTGAGGCATTTAAAATTAGGAAATCCAATTACGTGCTTTTTCAAAGAACTATTCATATCCTGTTTCTGAATCATTTGTGTGTTCACAAATTCTAGTTCTAAAACACCTTGCTGTTAAATATGGATAAATAGTTTAATGTATATTGAGTAGAACATAATATAATTATATGCATTTATATACTACTGCCTGATGTCAATGACAAGTCCGACTTTGACAATGATGGCAGTGAACACTGGTATGATCAGGCATTATGGCATTGTTGGATATAGGAAGTGTGAGAATCAAATCCCTTACCCATGTGGCTCAGGCCTTATTATCTGTCCCAGCCTCTGTAGGGTATGAGGATAACTTTGTCGGTGTGTGTACAGATGGTGCTGGACACCATGGACTGTCTGCAATCCGGACAGTGTGCAGGGCCATCATTCATGCATGGGCTATCAATACATCCATCTTTGTGAAGATAGTACATGTAGTACAGCATGGATGTGATGACCTAAGGAAGTGTGTGATATTATTGACATATTCTGTCTCCTAATGGTGCAACACAGGACATTCTGTGATCTGAGGATGCATGTCAGGCTTGTGTCACAATCTCATCCCACATATGACTTCAGAGAAAATGCCCGGTGTAGGTAAGGGAAGCCTAGTCACAGTCGTGCAGTACAACTACTTACACAATAGAAGCATTAAGTGTGGGAGTACATATGGGCAGGTGAGGGCATCCCCCAGGATACAGTGTTTGCATTAAAGCCATACTTGGGACAAGACAGTGTTCCCAGTTATGCAGCACCCATGCCCCTGGCCAAGGCCAAGCTACTCCTTGTGAGACTTCTGGGAGAGGTAGCTCTCTTGGACAAGGGCTAGAGCTAGTTGCCCACATTTCTTCCATGGATGCCTGGAGCTGTTGTAAGATTGAGCAGAAGTCCATCACTATCTGCTGAGGCTGTGTCCCAGCATACCACATACACTGCAGTACAGCCACCAGTTCAAAACACACACACACACACGCACACACGCACACACGCACACACGCACACACACACACACACACACACACACACACACACACACACACACACACACACACACACACACACACACACACACACACACACTAAAGAACACATGTAAGACTCATTCAAAGTTACTCAGCTAGCCCATCAGTCTTTGAGGGTACCCCAAGGGAGATGAGTAAAATACAGATGATTTAGATCAGGTTTCCAATCATAATCAGCTTATTAAGTGCTTGAGACATTGATGCCATGATATGTGTGCTAGAGGTGAACCATGAATCTTTGTTGAGAACACATAAAGTTGGTCATGATCAGAGATCCAATCACAATTCTTTGTAGTGTCTGGAGCGTTATCTGCTCCAAGTAAAACCAGCTACAGAAAAAAAATGTAGGCGTGAAAATTGTTGAACTAGCTTTCAAAGCATTTGAAAGTTAGTAAAGCACTTAGTGCTGTGAGACAGACAGCAGAAAGAAACAAAGTGCTTCTCTGTAGAAATATTGGCTTTAAAAGTAGTTTTATTGGCTTAAAAGTAGTTGGGTACTTCATTCTTCCACACGTTTCTGTTTGTGAGACAGAACAAAGCATCTAGCAGCTTTTAAATGCTGTTTTGCCTTCTGTTGCTGCTCTTTGTTGGCTGGCACTGTCCCACTGTTAGTCCCCAGCAATAAACCCAATCTTAATAGGACTTATGTGCTTTTAGAAGCTTTTGATAAGCATTCTTATGTGGTTTTCACTAAGGACATTCTTAACAAGTTTGCCTTTTTCACAGTGTAGGTGCATAATCATGGCACACTATGCACTACAAGACAGTTATGACTCCATTGAAGAGGTAAGCCTTTGATTTAAGACGGGCGATGTGGTTTCTATCCTGACTATGGAAAAGTGAGTCAACTCTTTGCCCTTGCATTGATATTCAACGGATCATAGGAGTTTGCCAGTCCTCTCTACATGTGTTTTGTAGACCTGGAGAAGGCTTATGACTGAGTGCCCCAGAATATTATGTGTGAGTTGTTACAGCAGCATGGGATTTTGGAGTCACAATTGCATGGCGTTTAGTTCTTTTATCTGCCAATTGGCAGCTGTTTGCAGAATGACAGCTATGTTGGCATTCTCAGTTTTAAGTCAAATACATTCTAAGTGTACATAACACTCTGTCAGAGGTGTGTCTTGCCTCTCTCCATTCACAGTATTCCAGGATAGGGTATTATGGCAGAAATAAGGTTCAGACAATATGCAGTTTAGATGTATGCTGGTTGCACCTCTGATATCTGCAGATGATGCTGACCTCTTTGTCTCAAGTGACTGTTATCTCTGTCATGCAGTGCAGTGGCTTGCTGCTGAGTGTAAAGAGAACTGGATGCGTATCTGCACTTGGATTGCTCTCTGCAGGCAAGGGAGGATTAGCCCCCATAAGTGGAAGAATTTAAGTATCTTAGGGAATGTTCATGAGTGAAGGAAGAGGCACTATAAAGACTGACTGATTAGCAGATGAATACAGCTACAGCATTAGCAGATTGTGATGGTAAAGTGGGAGCTGAGTCCTTGGAAGTACTGTCAGTTTATCTTTTGATAGTGACTGGAAGGAAGGGACCATGGTTACAAGCAATGGAAGTACGGTTCTTTCATAGAGTTGTTGGACTCACTGCTAAAGAGTATGGAGCTTGGAAATTTGGGAGAATCTTGTAGTCGAGGCATTACACCTCTGGAATGAGAGAAGCTAGTTGAGGTGGCTCGGACACACTGTGAGGTGATCCAGGGGGGTGCCTTCCACAGGAGATGTGTTATGCTCAGCCCACTGGGAGGAGGCCCTGGGACACATCCACAACACACTGAAAGACTACATCTCTCAGCTGGATTATGACTACCTAGGCATCCTCCAGCATGAGTCGTAGAGAGTTGTTTGGTATAAGAAGTCTGGTTTTCATTACTCAGCTTGCTACCATCATGACTCTTTCCAAAACAAGTGGTTTAGTAAATGGATGGGTGAATAATAATATGTTTTAATAAATTACAGACTATGATAAATTATGTTGCACAATTAATATATGAATGCATCATTCTATCTTCTAAACTTCTAAATTAGTGTGACACCCAGGAATGTAGCCTACTTTTTTAAGAATGCAGCCTTGCCCAATAATGTAGCTTGTCAATTTAAACATTTTCTACAAAAATATAACTATTCATAACAATCACATACAATTCTACCAAAGCATACTATACTTGAAATGTTCATCTTTTCCATGTTAAAGATCACTAGGCCCAGACCACTCCAAATGCCCATTTAAGATTATGACATTTGACACAGTCTATTTGAATCTTAAATTATAATTCAAATAAACAATATAGGAAAAAATAGGAAGGCAGTAAAGAAAACGGGAGTATAAACAAAACATTTATCATATTTTGAGATCATATATCTTGACAAATTTACTAGACAGCAAAATCAAGCGATCTGACTAAATACAGAAGGCATTATGCTTGAAGATGTCCAAGTAATTATCAAGTAAGGTGTAACCTCCCTTTTCCTTTGCTTCCATTCTTCCTCCCTCTGTCTTTAAGAAATATAAGAGAAGGAATAACTCATATCATTACTGAAATAGCAACAAAGATTTACCCCCAGCCATGTAGATATGGTATAATCATATTACATGCAAGGAAGCTAGCATATGATTATTGTAAGAAAGTCTGTATCTTAGTAACTCTAATACTCACCTTTCTTATGTCTGAGGTCTTAATATAATCATTTTAAGAATTACCATATAAAAATGTATTCTATTAGTAGCTAACAAGTACTTTCATATTATGATGAACTGCAAAATAAATTCATATGGTTTAAGTTAACAAGCATCTGAAGTATTGAAGAACAGTTAAGTGAAGTAAAAAATGTAGCATTTCCAGACCTCATTCCATCTTATTTCTGGTCTCTGCTCTCCAAACCAATGGTTTTATTAAATATTTGAAAATAATTTAAACTGAATGAAATGCTCACATTCTTGATTTCTGAACAACTCAGTCAATGGAAAGCTTTTCTTCAATTCTCCATATAAGTAAAAAAATATATACAGGAGATATGAAGATAATGCTCTCAGTTCTGGTAATGACTATCTTGGCATAGACATCACATTTTAGGGTATAATCCAGTATTACCCCTAGAACATTTGCAGTGGCTATCATTTTACTGACGTAGCTAGTCATATATTTTGCAAAGAAATCCACTTGAATTTGAGGTGTGCTTGGTAAGTGGATTCTGTCATAAACAGTGTTGCATGAGTATCATTTGTGTTGGGAAGTAAATCCAAGTCAGAAAGCAAGCTTCCAACACTGTGAAACTAGAATGGAATGAAGTATTAGCTCCTGATATGGTTGTGACATGACACAGCAAGATGATGGCATTGGTTTATCGTGTTATACAGGAGAATCCACAATGTGGATACGTATCACTTACAAGTGTAGAGACCTCGAGTGGCCCAGGAATGACTTTAGGTCAACCTCTATTACTGGAATGGAAGCTGATAGGGAATGTTTTTTTATCTGAATACCTGTATTCTATTGATAAGCTATTTTTAGAACCATGCAATTGCTGATTGAGAGACAACAAGGGCATATAACTGATGTTATAGGTGAATATGGTCCACAGTATGGAAAGCTACCAGTAAACCTTTAATTACTGCAGGATTTATATAGTGTCAGCTTAAAAAGCTTTAAAATTTCTCCACATTTTTTATTTTGGGTTTTTAATACCATGATGGGAATGTACTCCATTCCCATGTCAGTGTATTATTAAAGGTCATGAAATTAGTATTGATGTTAGACAAAAGTGTCCCTCGCAGCACCTGCAATGTACCCAGAATGGAATCCTTCAGCAATCCATAAAGAGTTACATGTATTAGTAGCATATCTAAATATGACTGTAGATTCTTTTTTATTAGACTCATTGCTCCTACTAGTACTGGAACTGTCTGTCTTTCTTCCACATTGGTCTAACCCTACTGTAGGAATTTTTCCATATCTCGAGGATTCAACACTCTCATTTTTTCCAGTAATGGCATCAGTAGTGCACCTACCTGCATTAGGTACATTTTATCCTGGGTCTTGTGAACCCAGCTATGTTTTTTATTTTTTAACCTACCTCTGTCCACAATATATACTATATAAAATACAATCTATACATCAGAGTTGTCTTGGTGAGATTTTGCAAAAAAATAGGGTCCACCTCATGAAGGTACTCTGCACGACTTGAGGGTGAATTAATTTCCAACAATACTACTCTCCTTTGCTTGATGATTTATCGTCTCTCCATTCAGACCCAGTAGCACTTGCAATGTACCTAGAACAGATTCCTTCTGCAATTCATATGGAATTACATGTATTGGTAGCATATCTAAATATGACTTTAGATTATTTTTTTATTAACCCGATTGCTCCTACTACTATTGGAACTGTTTAGGTATCTTTCTTCCACATTGGTCTGTCTTTTTTAATTTCTCCAAATCTTTTGGGTTTCTAATACTATGACTGGAAGGGACCCCATTCGTAAGTCAATGCATGATTAAAGTTCATTAAATTAGTAATGTTTCATTCTTTGATGTCAGCCAGAAGTGCTCTTTGCAGCACCTGCAATGTGCCCAGTAATGGCTCCTTCTGCAATTCGTATGGGGTTACATATATTGGTAACATATCTAAATACGAATGTAGATTCTTTTTTTAAAAGACCCATTGCTCCTACTACTATTGGAACTGCCTGGATATTTTTCTTCCACACTGATCTCGTTTCTGCCTGCAAATCCTGATATTTTATGACTTTGTGTCTCTCTGTATGCAAGACACTGTAGTTATTGGGTATGGCGATTTTAATGATCAATGCTATTTTTGTCTTCTTTTCATGGACCACTATATCTGCTTTTTTAGCATTTATCTTTTGGATTGTTGGTAATGCGTGATCCCATGTGATATAAACTTCATCATTTTCTATGATGCTTTGTGGCTCATGTTTCCAGTGTTTTTCAGCCACTTCAATACCATAATGTTTGCACAATCCCCCGTGCAACAGTCTCGCCACATTATTATGCCTTTCAGTATACAGTCCTTCTACCATTAGTATGTCACAACCAGCAATGGGGTGTGCGACTTTTTCCAATTTGACTTTACAAAATATACAGTTGTCTGTTTCACCCATATGTTCAATGGACTTTGCAAACCAGCGTGTACGCATCCCATTATCTTGGGCCGCCAATATTAACCCCTCATATCTTGGTTTGAATTTGCCTCCCCTTAACCATTCCAGCATTTGTTTCTGATCAACATGAGGTTCTTCCAGAAGTTTTCTATACTTGCAACTATATTTATGCATTTTCCACATTTTTTGCCTTCTCAACTGTTCCTTCACCTTATATTCTTTCTTTTGTTTTTTTTTGGCACATTCAGTTGCTGCCTGATTTTTATCTACTTCTGGTTTGATTTCCATTCCTGCTTGATGCAGATATGCGTCTGCTAGATTAAGCAGATAAGTCATCTTAGATTTATTCTCATGTTGCAAAACTTTCACTATGTTTTGGGCTTGTGAGGTCAGCAGATATGTGTGGAGTCCCACAACTGCAAATCTAAACATGTAATCAGTTTGAAGGAGGCCCATCCCTTCTTCGGAATGGGGAATATATAATCCTGGTATGCACTGATTTTTATAAATCATTTGGTAAGAATGAATCATCCTTCTTGTTTTCCTTTTTAATCTACCCAACACATTTTGGGGCCGATCAGTCACTCCAAAACTGAAAGGTAGGACAGGAAGAGCAAACTGGTTTATAGCTTGGATTTTGTTCCTAGATGTCAATGCTGTTTTCAGGATTAATTTAAGTCTTCTAAAGTATTCCTTAATACATTTTATTCACATTTTCACGTTTTACTATTGATCCTTCATTAATATCTATGCACGCCCTCTTGCTTAAGTTCTTTTATGTCACATTCTTGTCCTAAACTGATGTTTTCCTGGTGCTGCAGTTTTCCTGCTTTAAAGGTTGCTTTTGCACATTTATCAAGACCAAATGACATTCTAATATCATCTGAAAAAGTTTTAACAACCTGCAGCTGTGCTTTCAGTTCCTCATCTGATGAGCTATACAGTTTTAAATCAATGACAAAGAGAAGATGAGAAGTCTTTACACTTTGTTGTTTTCTAGGAGCCAAGTTATAGACATGGCCTAAGCTGTTAAGTAGACAGCTTAATGGATTAAGGGCAAGACAGAATAGCAGCAGTGACAGAGAGTCACCCTGGAATATCCCCCTTTGAATTTTTATCCCTAGGATAATAATTTGTCCTTTATCATGGCTTAATTGCAAAGTGGTCTGCCACTGTTTCATGGTCACTGTAATGTAGTCAAACAGTGTAGGGTGTATCTTATAGATTTTAAGCACTCTTTTATCCATGAATGTGGGATACTATAACATTTTTTTGTAGTCAATCTACACCATACTTAGATTCTTCCCCTTTTTACAGTTCTCTGCTATGACTGTTAAACAACAAATGATCTTTTGTTCCATATGACTTTGTTTTATTGCCCTGTTGTTCTACTGCTATAACTGAATTTTCTTCTAAATGACCATAAATTCTGTCGGCATCAATTCCTGTGTATACTTTATATGTCATCAGAAGGCAAGTTATTGGCCTATAATTTTTAGGGTAGCTTGCAGGTTCACTCTTAAGTAGGAGTATTTTGCTGTTGTTTGCTAGGTTGGTGTCTGTCCGGGGTGTGCGTATAAATAGTTCTTACTCATGGCTAAATATTTGTGCAAAGGTGTTAATACTTTTAAACAAACGTTAGGTACTGCATCTTGGCCTGGGGTATTCCAGTTAGAGGCTTTTCTTAACTTTGTTTCAATCTCTCTGGCTGTCACTTCATCCCATTTCATATACTGTACCTTTAAACTTTTTATTCTTTCTTTAACTTCTTCAATCCATTTAGCATCTTTGTTATATCCCACAAGATCTTAATAGATACTTCTCTAAAATGTATCTGTTTCTTCTTTTTTTGGTGGACTTTCAATTCCTTTTACCTTGCTTCCCAATTCTCTGAAACTTTTTTTATGTCATCAACAAATTACTTATTTTGTAGTTTTCCTTTATATTTCTCTGCGTATCTTCTAAATTTTTCCGTCTGTGCTGAGATTTTTAGTTTGTTGTTTGCGAAAGTGCATGGTAGATCCTAGTTTGTTCTAATACTGTGCATTGCTTTTATCACGTCTATCTTTCTTAGTATTTTTGTTGATCTGTTCCCTCTTCTATATTCTTTTAACAGTGACACTTCCTGTCTTAATTGCTTTATAGTTTTTTCTGTTTGATACTTCCATGATGGTATTTGATTTTTCCCCTTCCTTTCCCTCACTACCCTGTGTTCTTGTGGTAGAACTTATTAATTTAGATGCACAGTAATATGTCCCTGTTTACTTCTGTTATATTGCATGGATCTCTATGGACAGTCCTAATCAATGTGTTCATTTTTTTTATCAAACTTCTAACTTTTTGGGTTTTATTAACCTTTTGCAATCTATTTCTTTCATTGATCTTAATATGTCTATCTATCTCTACTAATCAAGCAACTCTTCTCTTAGCTCGTTTTCTTCTCAATGAAGGGCAGATTTTTTGTTTTCCATTTCCTGCAGGCATCTTCCTGTGGTACATTTTCTTAAATTTCATCCTGTGCCATCCGTTGCTCTGTCATATTGGAACTCATTGCCCTATCCCTCCTCAACATTGACTGCATCAGAGTTTCTACAGTTTCCTGTTCCTTCCCTTGCTGTCCAGCTTCAAGCGAATATGTATACTACTTTCCTGTGGAAGGTTCAAAATTATCTTCATATGGCTCCTGACCAATTGCTTCCTGTTCCACTGGTTTCCCCTTAAATTGGATATCCATTGTTCTATCCTGTTGTGGTGCTTTCTGAATTAAAATGTCTACACTGAATCCTTTACTTTGCAATTACTCTATAACATTGATCTCTAGTTCTTTAACTTTTCTGCTTTTCCTTTTTGTCTTCTTATTTTTTTGTATTGTAAAGTTTTCCATGTGTGGATTCCTTTGCCTGTATTTCTCTTCTAATATCTTTGGTATTGCTCTTTTTGTATTGGTTAGTTTTGCTTTCTCCTTTGCATAAATATTATAGCATATAAAATCTCTTTTTCTTTCTCATGTCTATATTTTTTCTTTAGATGTTTCCTGATCTTCCTGCTTCTCCTTACTTTTGGGACTCACTCCATCATGCTGTGATGTAACCTGTGTTAGACCTTCTACACCAAATCCTTCACTTTGCAGGCACTCCATAACTCAACTTCTATTTTTTTAACTTCTACTTTAATTAATAACATCACTGAAGAGTGAGAATTAAAATGTATAATAAAATTTAGTGCACATCTGGGGAAGGGACTTAATGATCACATAACTATTACATCAAAGCTGAAAAATAGAAGATTAATGAAATAAAGTGAAGCAGTATATAATTCTATTTTTTAATATGTTTTCATTGATATATTTTTATTGCCTGTATTTTTTATTGTTTGTATTTTCTATTGCCTGTATTTTTGTTGCCTGTATTGTCTTCATGTAACTTGGCAATGAATGGGTTACTTGTTGTTAATTAGGAATGACTAATGATAGGCTGGTTTAAATTGTATGGGGGGTTAAAAGTATGAGTTTTATGGCTGTTTTTATTAAGGTCTGAGGAAGCAAACTTACTGTTTGTGAAAGCGCTTACCTAATAAACGTTTTTAAGAAAGACTGTGGATTTTGTACATTTGGAGAGTCTGCTGTGAGCTGCTGGAAGTGGTTTTTGCTGTTTATATGTATATATATATATATATATATATATATATATATATATATATATATGTATATATATATATATATATATATATATATATATTCCCTCCCATTCCAAAGAAACTGTTGCCTGCCTCTATTCCTCCTGAATTAGGCCCATAACACATTATAATACTCTTATTTGAGAGTCACCTCTCTAAAGATATTGCCTGACTTGAGAAACCACAAAAATTCCTCACCAAGAAAATCTCAAGCATGAGTTTCTGAAGTTACAAAGAGTATCTAAAAGCCTTATCAATCTACTTTATCTCATACAGGCAGTTGCATGGTATACTTAAATCTACACTGCAATGTCAACAGAACCTCTAGGTGGGTTAGAGTCTTTCCCAGTGATCTGTTACTCACTGAATAAGATCTCACTCCATGTCAAACAAAATCGCTCACTAACCCTCTTTAAAATGAAACTGGATGAATGGATGGAGATCCATAACTTCATCCCCTGGTTTGTTTTCTCAAAATAGATGGAGGTAGAAACTAGTGGGAATTTAAATTATTTATTTATTTATTGACATTTGATGATCTGGAACGTCCGACTGGGTCAGGAACCCATTTTCAGTGGAGGCCCGGGGAGAAAAGCTCCATCTAAACAATTACAGACAGTAAAGATTATACAATTATACTAAGCATTACATTTGTCTCTCGAGCAGATACTGACATAGATTTGCAGAGTTAAGTGAATATACATTCTTTTCTATGACTAATACAAATTATCATATAAGTGGATTATAATTTAAGGTACATTATATTTGATTCAACTAGCAGATCAGTGAGATCTGTAGACATAATTAGTAAAGAAGACAAGTTGTCAAATACATTAGTTAGGCTTATGATTGAAGAGCATAAAAGCTTGGTAAAGATGGAGAGAGAGAAGGAAGAGAAAGATTGTATAGGTTAGTGATAGAAGTAAGGGAGACTGGAAGAGATAAGGGATGAATAGGGAGGGTGATGTGAGAGTTTGATCTGTGATGTATAGGAGAGAATTGTTGTGCGAGATAAGGTGGGGAGGTGAAGATATTCAGCAAGCTATGGGAGGTGGTACAGTGAGAGAGAGTGAGATTAGTTAAGAAGAAGAAAACACTTGTGAATAATATAGGGAGTTATAGCGGCAGTAGTTCAAGAGACTGGAAATGATGGATTAGGAGGAATTGGCTAGGCTTCTACTGGTATTCACAACTGCCTAATACAAAACTATGAAATATTGATTAAATGGAGTGTAAGGGATGCCTGTCGGTAACTAAGACCTGTAAGTCTAATTAGTATTGTTACATTTAATTATTTCTGTTGTTTTCTGATTCTTATCTCCAGTTAAGTGTTTGATGTTATCATGAGTTTTTGAGTGGTATATCTTCCATAAAGGACCACATTCCAACTTCACTATTCTAATCAGGTGATCCATGGAATAGTTCAAACTTTTACTCTGTGCTGGTGAGTCAAACCAAAGGTGTTTAAGATTTTTAAAATTGTATCATGAAGTATTTGAAAAACTTATCCTGGTCTAGCAAGTTATAGACAAGTAATATGTTGCTTATATCATTTCATTTAAAAGAGAAGATTACAGTTTTTCATCTGTCAGGTACAGAAATAGTATGGTGGGTTCTTTCTAAAGTATGATGTTTCTAGATGGAAAGGCAAGAGCATGGTCCCTTGGCAAAGTCAACAAAATGACCCACTGAAAAAAAGTGATTTGGAGTTTGAAGACTGGATCTGGTGCTTTTATAACCACAAACTTGTTAGATCTGACTGACATGCTAAACATACCAGTATCTGGTTTCGAAAACCATTCTGAAGAGGATGTCCAATCACATTTTTGTACTCTTAGATAATTAACTGAGTTTGTAAAATACTTGGTCTCTAGTGCAGAATGTGGTCTTCATTTCCTGAAGGGAAGTTTGATGGAGGTAAAAAACAGCAGATAATACAGTAGGTGTTTATATCACTTGACTGGTATATCTACTGCACAACTGTGTTATATAGATGAATGTGTCTGAGAAGGACAGAAGCAGTAGTTAAGTATATTATCATATAAACGTGTCATATATCCAGTTCCATCACAATGTCAGTCTTATATCTAAAGAAAATATACCCAACATGAGAAATGTCAGTATTGTTCACATTTTATTTGTAGGATTTTTTTAACAGGAAAAGGTACGGTTAATAGCATTGGATTAAGCTATGTATGTGTGGTGTCTTATTGTTAATTCTTTTTGAAATAGTGTATGTCAGATGAAAGAATTGGAGGTATTCCAAATAACTGATGTAGGGTTAGAAAAAGGGCATTATTAGTAGGAGTAGAAGATGGGGCCTTGAGTTTTTTGAAAAGCCAGTGCCTTTGAAGATTGGCATAATGGTTAAGATGTTTACCACACAGACAAAAGATACAAGATTTAATTCTCACCTTTAAAAGGGGAATTAGCAGGGCTTAAGATTATCCACAATGGCAGCTAGCCTAGTACTTATCTGTAATGCATGGATTTTTATAAATGAGAAACAATCCTATTGAATTAGGATTTGTACTTTGCTATGTACAGTTAAGTTTCATGATATGATAGGCAACATGAATTTTTTCTAGTGTACTCTGACTAGACAGGTATATTAGGGATGACTGAAGTGACAGAGGCCAGATTCCTGTGCCAGATAGTACTTGAATAGGATGTGTTATATGGGGTACAGTCTGAAGCATTGAACACTCATATGAGCAAATGATTTTTCAGGCTGTAAATAAAATGGAATGCAAATAATAGGTGAACACTATTTTCAGTAGAGTTTTTGCTGCCAGCATTTAGTATATCATGATGCAGTGGGGTAAGGGACTTTGCCCTTACTCCGCTGTTGTGTGACCTTGGAATTGGCATATATAATTAGTAAGGGGTGTGAGGGTGGAGGGGGCATGCACCTCTGCAAAAAAAAAAAAAAAAAAGATTTTTAATTTTTGTTATTTTTGATCAATTTATATTCGCACAAAAATGGTCATTCATTTGATGGTCAGCATCTTGGATACTCAGCATTTGCTGATATACTTGTTATATGTCATTGCTTTACAAAGTGCCACGAGGTCAGGGTAATATGACACTAAGATAGATGCAATAAAAGCAAAGTGGTATGCAAATGTACTGCACTTATGAGAGGTGATAGCCAAAGCAGAAATAAAGCAGAGAGATCAGGAGCTTAACAGAACACATCAGGGGAATGATGGTGAACCACCTTCAAGCAACACAAACATTTAATACAGAACTAGTATAAATAGCTAATATTTGGAAATTATAGGTCAAGAAACCCTACAATTCTTGTGGTACAATCACATTGGAAAAGATAAATTTTCATTCGTTTTGTATATTGTTATTTAAATTGTATACACAGAAACAAAAATATTAACATGGTAAAACTTAACTACTGATACAAATGTCTACATCAGTTCTTTCTTTGAATATTACTCAAATTCATTGAGTAGCCATAAACTGATCATAGAGTTAATATTTCTTTATTGATGAGTTTAATTTTATCCAGTGATTATGTTATGCAGTTATTTGTTAGTTTCGTTTTAATAGCAGACATTTCTTTATGACACAAAACAATGACAGTATTTATAAATTCTGCAGATGAAGGCATGACTTCATTTTTCCAATTGTTTGTAGTGATTTTCCTGACTGTTGTTCATAAGTTAAAGAGAAGTGGGAATAAAGAGTGGAATTCATAAAGGTACTCGAATGCGTACATGCCCATATACATTTTGCTGTACCTTTTTGGTTTTCAGAGCACATCCTTACATGGTGCTACATGGCCCTCCAACATGAAGACTTGGAGAACTGCAGAGTGCTGGCTCCATAGCCATGCCGAATGTCAATGAGGCATTCCAGGAAAGAGAGAGAGAGAAAGAGAGAGAGAGAGAGAAATATGTATGCTAATTAGCCATGTGCTGCCCCCCCCAAAACCAACCCCAGGAAGCCATCTATGTAGCTGAGCAACTCAAGAAAGTCTTCAGCCATATTGATCAGCATGACCAACCCAACAAAATCACCATAACGAACATGGCCATAAGGTTGTATTCAGCTGTTAAGCACAAATGTGGTAGTGGTGTGGAACAAATAGACACCAGAGTTTAAATTAAAAATGTCATAATTGCACCACCACCAACAAAACAGGGATCTAGTGCATGAGGGAATCACCAGACACCAGGGAGAATGGTGAAAAGTGCCAGACTGGCACCAACATTACTAAGGGACAGGATGGTGGGGGATACAGTGCTGTATCAGCAATAATGTTACTATGCTGACTGGGTGATGGGGGGGATACAGTGCTCTAATGGAACTGACATTGTTACCAGGGTTGGGGTGGGTGGTGGGGAGAACCACCAGACACCAATGCGAAAGGTACACAGTGCTGTACTGACACCAGCATTACTATGGAGACCAGGGGTGGGAGGATAAAGTGCCATACCGGCATCAATGTTACTGCGGGGATCAGGGTTGGGGGAACCAGCAGACAACAGGGAGGAAGGTGCAAAGTGCTGTACCAGCACCATCACTACTATGAGGACCCAAAGTGATGGTGGGAGATACAGTGCCATACTGGTTCCAACATTATTATAGGGATCAGGGTGGGGAGGACATCAGACACCACAGAATTCATTAAATCTGTGATGGCACCAATGTTACAACTAAGATTGGGGGTGGGGGATACACTATACACAAGATTATTCCGTAAAGTGCCCTAAGGCACAGACCAGCATAATGGGGTTAGGGGAAACACTGGACACACTCTAAAGTGCCGAATGACACAAACAGTAGTATGGTGATTGGGGGCTGGAGTGTACCACTTGACATCAGGGATAAGTCCTGTAATGTCACTTACTTCGTAAGAGTGATAGAGGCAGAAGGAACCACTAGGCCTCCAGGGATAAGTCCTGTAATATCACCTACTTCATAAGGTGATGCAGGCAAAATGAACCTCTAGGTCACCAGAGATAAGTCCTGTAATGTCACCCACTTCATATGGGTGATGGAGGCAGAGGGAACCTCTACGTCACCAGAGATAAGTCCTGTAATGTCACCCACTTCATATGGGTGTTGGTGGCAGATGGAATAAATAGGTCAACAGGGATAAGCCCCATAATGTCACTTCATAAGGATGATGGAGGCAGAGGGAACCAGTAGATCACCAGGAGTAAGTCCTGTAATGTCACCCACTTCATATGGGTGATGGTGGCAGAGGGAACAACTAGGTCACCAGGGATAAGTCCCATAATTTTACTTACTTCATAAGGGTGATGGAGATAGAGGGAACCACTAGATCACCAGGGCTAAGTCCCATAATGTCACCCACTTCATATGGGTGATGAGGAAGAAGGAACCACTAGACCACCAGGGATGGCTCTTTAAAGTTCTGTAATGGCACTGACAGTCTAATGGGGATCAGTGGGGGATATACTAGACACCAAGACCTAATATATGTGTGCCATGATGGTAGTAAAGTATTATAGGGTTAGTGGAAACCATAGAAGGGACAGTTACAGAGGCTGTGATGTGTTTATGTGTGTTAGTGTCTGTGTATGTATGAGTGTGTATGTGTATGCATGTGTGTGTGTGTGTGTGTGTGTGTGTGTGTGTGTGTGTGTGTGTGAGAATAACTGGAGGGGGGTTGCAGTGCCTACATGAACAGCAGGCTCCTACCAAGACATTCATAATAACCATGATTTGCACATCATGGTAGTAATTGAAATTTGGGAAACATACAGATTAGCTGATAATGAGGTCTTACCTTGTCACAGCTGGCTTGTTTCTGAACTGTAAGTGAGTGCATTGTTTTGGAAGGGAGTTTCTAGTGGAAGATGCTAGGAACTTTAATGATTTCCTTGTTGAGACTTAGATATACATCTGGGGTCTGAAGCATTAAACAACACCAAAAGTTTAGATACTGTAACTTTATCAGACAACAATGCTTACAGGAAATCTTTACTTTTTCCAAAAAGTTTGTAGAACTTTGCAATCATAAATTGTATTCTTGCAATTTCAATTGATTAAGGATTTAGCCTCCAACTATCAATACTGTCCTTCCTTTTGTATATAATTTCAGTTCTATGTGGAGTGATAAATCGTGAGGATATTAAAATAATTTTTTATCCATTGTAATTAAGATGAATAGCTCATTTGGAGAGCATAATCCCAATAGTTGTCTTTGATATGAAATTTAAAGATCTTAATTATTTTATATATATCTTGGATAAACATGCACTCCCTATCTCATCAATTGTTTTGAGATGGTTTAGAAAATTTAGAATGGGTGGATAGTCTTTTTTAATTATATCTAATATTAAGTCAATTTTAGAGATTAATTATTGTCTATTAGCCAGTTTTCCATAATCATATCATATTTAGCCATTTAATAGTCTGTGTTAACCACTTTAGTTTCTCTTAACATTTGATTCCAGAAGATCAAACCAATATTTTTTAAGCTAAGCACTTTTTAGAAGTTCAGACTCTGTCTGTAAACTCTGCTGTATATGCTATATGGAATACTGAGAAACACCATACTTTTATTTCTAAGTATTTATATAGAATATCAGTTTTCATTCTGTTGGAATATATATTTAGGATTCTTCACTACTGTGAGAATGAAAAGGGGAACTGCCTTTCTGTGGAAAGGTTGAGTTGGATTGGGTTGGTAGGATGAGCCAAAGGTGTTGCAAGTAACTGCAGTAAAGGTGTAGTTACTTTTTTATTGCAGCAACTAAGTCTCATTTGAAAGGCCAAGTAGCTGTAATGATCTGAACAAAGTCAGAAAGCATCTAGGTAGCTATTGTGAAGGACTTCTTATAAATATTGGAAGTAGGCTAGAAGGACAAAGAGTGTTTCTGAAGATGCCAGGGTTGCCATCCATAGATGAAAAATAAAAAAAGTCATATCCTTTGCTCCACCTCTCATCGAATCATTTTGGTGAACAACTGCTTCTCTTTGGCATTCTCTTTTCAGATTTTCTGATGAAGTCCTTAGTCTGTGTAGAATGAAAGCATGAAAAATAGTGTGATAACAGTTCTTTTGCCAGTTTGGCTGTTTTATTTTTATTTTATTGTAAGTCTGTTTTAGTACTTTGTCATTTTACATTTTTGTCATTCCAGTGGCAAGTATTAAGAAATATTAAATACTGTGTTTAATGCAACAGTAAAGTGGCCATATGGACATGCTACATATGCTCAGAGTTAATTTGCAGGGCTCTTTTATTATTTTAATTGATTGGCATGCTTGATGAAAATATTACTTGAGATAATCATGGAAGATTAAAACAATCACAGTGTAGTAATGAGGGCAAGGAAAGGAATACATATTTGTACACTCTTCCATGTATCACATAACTTACAGTTTCTAAAATTCAGTTCTTGTTTGTACATACAGTATTGTGCTGGAGACAGAAATGTATTTCACTATAGGATACAGTTAGCATAGATGGAAAATACACATGAGAGGCTACTCGTAACATTCTAGTATTTATCTAATGTTATTCTATTTGGTGCAGTTATCTAGTTTTTTGCTTGGATTATACACGATGATCACGTACAAAATATCTGTCATTGATTTATTTTTTGGTGTATTCTCCTTTACAGTCTTTGAAATGGGTATGTGTTATCTATAAGAAATATTGCTTATAATCCAAATGTTATGTAACTGTTTTGTTTTGTAACTGTAATCATTACTTTTTTGTGAGTTGCATATGATACTCATTACTGTTATATCTGTATATGATTTGTTCTCTTGCACACGTCTTAGAATGGATTAATACTGCAGAACTATGCAGTAAAGTGCCTCAACACAAAGACATTCAGTCTTTTTGACCTGCAAATGCCACTATAGTAAATTGAATTATTTGAATCTTACTTTTATAACAATATTGTGCTTGTAAAACACTAGATAATTTGCGGTTTCTCTCTGGATAAAGGTATTTGCCTTTGGAACTTGTCCGAAAACTGTAGTACAGTATTTTTCTAAGGTATTGATGGTGCTTGGCTTTCTTCCTTCTCTTAAGGTAAACCTCATAGCATTATCTTGCTACTGTGGCCTCTCATATCAAATATTATACAGCTAGTCTCCTAAGAATATTGTTCACCATTGAAGGAGTGCAGCTACCATTGACAAAACATGTTTTCTGAAGTTTAAACCAAACTGTAAAGACTGATGATCTATTATCAGTGTGAGTTTCCTCCCATACACATACTAGTGAAAGTTTTTAATTCTACAGACCAAGTTAAGGTTAGCTTTGTCAAAATTAGCATAATTCTGATAATTTTTTGTCATTGGTTTTGAAGCAAATGCACTGCATTTCAGTGTACAATCTAGACCTTTCTATACTGAATATTGTTAATTCCATAATCTGCACCACTCTAATAGTCAAAGCATCATCAATGTGATAAACATTCCATCCACTGTAATCTTACTCTAGGTGATACCAAAGGTCCACTTGCAACTGTCTGTCCATTTCCAGGTGGAATATTTATCAATAATGCATTCAGTTGATGGATAACTGTCAAGGGGCTTAGTAGGACCCTGTGGTAGCAGTGTAGCAGGTCTATGTATGCCCTGAATTGAAAGATGATTTTAGGTGTAGGTGTCTTTAGCACAGCTTCCATCTATTCCGCTGATTTAAGCAATTTGTTTTATTTGCATGCCTAGTGTAGTCAGAGTCTCTTTTTGAAAATTCTTACATTTGTTTCTGTTAGCTCAAAGCCCGTACTGTATTAGCACACATAGAAGCTTTCACTGATTACTTAAGTGATCCTTATCACTCTGCTTTTCACAAGGATAATTTTATAGTAACACTGCAAATTATGTATTCCTTGGAGTACTTGAGACATTGCTTTCTGTCAAATAGTTGATGCAAATGCCTCTCAGAAAAAAGGGTTGCACTGGGGCAATCTTCTGAGTGAATTACTAGTCAAGAACATCTAGTAGGTAGGCTTGTGCTACATCAGTTTTTGTCATATCCTTTCCTCATTAGTGATGCAAAAATGGCATCTGCAATAGATACTATTTTGTCACGTTTGTGTATTTATAGATATGGAACCACAAACACTCCACTCCGTTACACTGTTATGAAAAAGAAAAAACCTCCGTCGTCGTACCATAAAGGGCTATCCTCCACCAGTCACTTGAATATTCCACCAGGCATTCGTAAGGAATAACAGGCTCCAAGTAGTTCCTTCGTTTTAATAACACAAAAATTCACAAAACCACAACCTGACATAAAATACTGGTGATTGAGCGCGCTTTCGTATTTGTAAAAAAATCTTCATCAGAATCACAGTTTGCAATAAAAAACCAACTGTCTTTTATATTCAAAGTATGAGCCCTTATTGGTTGGCTGATAAATTCACAATTAATGGATGTCATACTCTCAAATTGTAACCCTTCATTCCCCTGTTGTTATTTAGGTCCTGATAAATACTTTTCTTATTATACATAAAAAACTGTTATCTAACCATACATAAAATTAATGTTGTTGTGAAATACCATATATTCACTGAATGTGAATATCAAAATATTCATTGGTTGTTATAAATTCAGTCATGAACAGAATCAACTATATACATATATTATTATAAATACAATTATAAATATAAATATAAATATAAATATAAGCATAGATATAAAGTGCAAAGTGCTGAAAAATATATATATAACAATAATACCATGGGTGTAAATACATCAAAAATACATAAGAAATCATGCAAATAAATAATTCCATTTGTCAACAAAAATTCACTAACCATTGTAATTCCAGCCTATGTATATGTTATATTATTCCTTGTTTAAAAACTCATATAAATAATTAAAATTCAGTATATACTTGATTAAATAGTCAATTGTGTAAAAAATATTACATTATAAAATATGCTTATAGAGTATATATACTATAAAAAATATATATATGAATATGAAATATATGTAATTATTTTGTTATTATTTTGTTACTATTTGGGGTTATTTGCCAACAGTTTTAAGGCTGGTTTTATAGAGATGGTCATTCATCCCTTTAGGTCCACAAGCATCAATTTAAGCTGCCAGATTAACTCTCTATACTCTAATAGGGATTCCCAATCTCCGCCTCTATCATTCTTTTTTACTTCTTCTAATACCCAAAATTTAAAATTGGCTTTTACACAAACATTTGTATGTCTAAATAGGGCATTGTTCTCATTTTTCCTGGTAATGTCTCTCATGTGCTCATAAATACGTTTTCTAAGTTGGCGTTCAGTCTTGCCCACATAATATAATCCACAAGCCACACAGTAGGCAAGATATACCACCCTTAGTATTGCATGTAAAATATCCTTTAACACTGAGCTTACCTTCACAACCTTTAAGAGTTATTTCTTTCTCGCCTGAAATAAATGAACATTGCCCACATCTACCACATTTATGTGTGCCAGCCTTTTTTATTACCCCTTTTTCTGACAAATTTTTCTTTTCAAATAGTTTTTTAAAATTTAAGTTTTTCCTATATGTAAATCTTAATGGCTGTTGAAAAACAGATAAACTATTGGACATATTGGAAAAAATATTCCAAATTTCATGTATTCCCTTTTGTATCCATTCACATCCTTTATGGTAAGTAAAAATCAATCTAGGAATTTCTTCATTGTTAATGTTTCCATTTATACCTTTCCTATTATTTGACGTAGTCACATCACCTTTTAATAAGGGGGAGTATTCTGTGTTTCGTTTTTTCATTACTTCCCTTTTTACATTCTTAATTAATTCTACTGGGTAACCTCTTTCCACAAAGAAACTTTGTATTTTATCCATTTCACACCTACACTCTTTGTTGTCACTGGTCATCCTAGATGCTCTGACCATTTGCCCCTTGATAATATTCCTTTTCAAATATAAGGGGTGATCACTTTGGAAGTGTACATATGTGTTTGAAAAACAACTTTTCCTATATACCCTTGATTGGTAAATCTTATCTACTCTGTTCTTAGTTATAGTTACATCAAGGTAGTTGGCATATTCTATATTGTATTGATACGTAAACTCCAAAAAGTTTGTAGTCCCATGTATATATTTTATAAATTCCTCAATCAGTGATGTATCGCCGTTCCATACAATAAAAATATCATCCAAAAATCGGAAATATTGTTTTATATATCCCCAAAATTTAGATTTGAATACAAATTCACTTTCCCAGTAGAGCATTATGATATTTGCATAGATTGGGGCACAAGCTGACCCCATGGCAACTCCCCCAACCTGATGATATATATCCCCCTGAAAATAAATAAAGTTATTCTTCAAAACTACCTCAATATATTCTAGTACCAATCTAAAATCAATATTATTTAAGAATTTGAATTCAATTAGCTTTTCCTCAAACCATTTAAGTCCGGTACTATGGGGTATTACTGAAAAAAGATCTTTAACATCTATAGTAATAAACCCATCATTTTCATCATAGGGAATAACGTTGAATTTCTCCAAAAAATCCCATGAATCAATTAATATATGGGGATAGTAGTTATAAAATGGTTTGAGTTTGTTATCTACAAATATTGCCAATGTTTGAGTCTTAGAGCATTGTGAGGTAACAATAGGCCTCAGTGGGGGGTTTTGTACGTTCTTATGTATCTTGGGTATCCCAAAAACCTCAGGAATTACAGGTTTGGGTACCCTCAAAAATTTATATAAGTCCAGGTCTATAACACCTTGCATCAGATTGTCCTCCAAATAGTGATCAATTTTGCTATACCAGATATTCATTTCATTCCTTGATGCTATCTGATATCTATTTGCCTGGCTCAAAATTTCAACCATCCTATTGGTGTAGTCCCAGTGATCCATCAAGACTACCCCACCCCCCTTATCGGGCTTCATGATTCTAATTCTTTCATTATCCTGTAACATTTTTAACACTTTAACCTCATCATCCGTTAAGTTCACTTCATCCCTCTCTATTCTATGTGATAGATATCCTCCCCTAACCATGTTGGAAGTACAGTTCTCAAAATTTAGAATATCATTATGTAGGGGAGGGTTGAAAGTACTTCTCCTTTTTAGCTCTTGGCTAATATTGGTTCCTTCACTTTGGAATATATTCTTTAGGTTTAACTTCCTCGTAAATAATTTTATATCTAATATTATATTCTCAATTTTGGGTTTCCTTGTAGGTATAAATGAAAATCCTTTTGTAAAAAGTTTAAAAAACTCTGTTGTAACATTTAAATCAGTAAAATTGTAAATATTAAAATTGTCACATGTACAAACTTTACATATGTTAATTCGTTCATTTTCAACCATATTATCTATTAGGCTGTCACCAACCTCCATCACATTATCATCTATTGCATTGCTTAAACAGCCTAAGGGTATATCCACAATAGGAAGAATATCTTCACCACTATATTCACAATAAACTTGCACTTGGGGTTTGAAAAGGCCTCTGATTCATTAAATACAATGGGTTCTGTGGGTTGAGTTCCACATATCACCTGTATCTGTTCCCCCCTTGTTGTTTCATATAGGGGTAGTCCCCAGTGGCCTCCGCATATGTATGTATCCGGTTCCCATACTGGTTCCTTAATCTCTCTGATCTTGGGGTCCCTCCCCCATAGCTTCCCCTAAAGGGTCATCCTGATCAATTCCATCATTATCACTAATGTTGTTTACGCTCTTACTCACATTTAACCCCTGATTACCATACCATGTATTGTTTTCCCCACTCATATTCCTGTATGGTCCTGTTGAATTATTCTTATATGGCCTAGATGGGTTACTCATATTGTCCCTACCATTCCGCCCCATGTTCTGATTCCTTAAAAATCTCGTGTTATTTTTGTTGATATTGGGATCTATATAAGCCCTCCCTACTTGATAATCCCGGATATCCCTATCCAATTTCTTTAATTTCCTTTTATGGTTAGCCACCACATTATTGTCAACATCATATAATACTTTCTGATACATTTCTTTATACTCTTTAATAGTAAAAAGCAAATCATTTTTAATTTCTTTTTGTATTACATCAATTCTTTTTTTATTTTCAGTCAAAATATCTGTGTTACTCTTAATCATGGCTTTTAAAATTTGCACACCACATTCATTCAAAATGTCAGAAATGGCTATAAATAACTCACCATTTCCCCGTATGTTATTAGGGTATTTATTAAGCCTGAGGCCTGAGGCCTTTCGGCACTATTTTACGTTCTACACATTGTAATAGGTACCAGTTATCCAGGCATAAACTCCTGTATCTATTAAGTTCGTTTTCTAAAGTCTTACAATTGTCTTTATAGCAACTCCGGTCATGGCGTTCGTTATCCGATCCATTCTCCACTTTTGAAAACGAACGATCGAGCCATTCCATGAGATCTACATCATTATAGCAGTCCAGTCCACGTTGTTTGGCTCGCGTATCAGTCTTACTGCAATTATTCCCGCTTGAGCCTGGTATAGTTCCTTGGGTGCCATTACCACGGGCAGAGTCAAAACATCCATTCTCCCTCACTCCTCCGGTCCTCACCTCATGGGTATCCGCTCCTTCCGGACTGCGCTGTGCGCAGGGTATGGATCCGCTCAACCCGCACGACTGGTTCACTTGTGTTCCTCCCTCCGAATGCTCACGTATTAGCCGAACAAGCTGGCTCAACAAGGTAGTTTCGTCTGCCATGGGGATTCCCTTGTATCAACAACGGTTATAGACAAAGAACCACAAACACTCCACTCCGTTACACTGTTATGAAAAAGAAAAAACCTCCGTCGTCGTACCATAAAGGGCTATCCTCCACCAGTCACTTGAATATTCCACCAGGCATTCGTAAGGAATAACAGGCTCCAAGTAGTTCCTTCGTTTTAATAACACAAAAATTCACAAAACCACAACCTGACATAAAATACTGGTGATTGAGCGCGCTTTCGTATTTGTAAAAAAATCTTCATCAGAATCACAGTTTGCAATAAAAAACCAACTGTCTTTTATATTCAAAGTATGAGCCCTTATTGGTTGGCTGATAAATTCACAATTAATGGATGTCATACTCTCAAATTGTAACCCTTCATTCCCCTGTTGTTATTTATTTTTTATGTATAATAAGAAAAGTATTTATCAGGACCTAAATAACAACAGGGGAATGAAGGGTTACAATTTGAGAGTATGACATCCATTAATTGTGAATTTATCAGCCAACCAATAAGGGCTCATACTTTGAATATAAAAGACAGTTGGTTTTTTATTGCAAACTGTGATTCTGATGAAGATTTTTTTACAAATACGAAAGCGCGCTCAATCACCAGTATTTTATGTCAGGTTGTGGTTTTGTGAATTTTTGTGTTATTAAAACGAAGGAACTACTTGGAGCCTGTTATTCCTTACGAATGCCTGGTGGAATATTCAAGTGACTGGTGGAGGATAGCCCTTTATGGTACGACGACGGAGGTTTTTTCTTTTTCATAACAGTGTAACGGAGTGGAGTGTTTGTGGTTCTTTGTCTATAACCGTTGTTGATACAAGGGAATCCCCATGGCAGACGAAACTACCTTGTTGAGCCAGCTTGTTCGGCTAATACGTGAGCATTCGGAGGGAGGAACACAAGTGAACCAGTCGTGCGGGTTGAGCGGATCCATACCCTGCGCACAGCGCAGTCCGGAAGGAGCGGATACCCATGAGGTGAGGACCGGAGGAGTGAGGGAGAATGGATGTTTTGACTCTGCCCGTGGTAATGGCACCCAAGGAACTATACCAGGCTCAAGTGGGAATAATTGCAGTAAGACTGATACGCGAGCCAAACAACGTGGACTGGACTGCTATAATGATGTAGATCTCATGGAATGGCTCGATCGTTCGTTTTCAAAAGTGGAGAATGGATCGGATAACGAACGCCATGACCGGAGTTGCTATAAAGACAATTGTAAGACTTTAGAAAACGAACTTAATAGATACAGGAGTTTATGCCTGGATAACTGGTACCTATTACAATGTGTAGAACGTAAAATAGTGCCGAAAGGCCTCAGGCTTAATAAATACCCTAATAACATACGGGGAAATGGTGAGTTATTTATAGCCATTTCTGACATTTTGAATGAATGTGGTGTGCAAATTTTAAAAGCCATGATTAAGAGTAACACAGATATTTTGACTGAAAATAAAAAAAGAATTGATGTAATACAAAAAGAAATTAAAAATGATTTGCTTTTTACTATTAAAGAGTATAAAGAAATGTATCAGAAAGTGTTATATGATGTTGACAATAATGTGGTGGCTAACCATAAAAGGAAATTAAAGAAATTGGATAGGGATATCCGGGATTATCAAGTAGGGAGGGCTTATATAGATCCCAATATCAACAAAAATAACACGAGATTTTTAAGGAATCAGAACATGGGGCGGAATGGTAGGGACAATATGAGTAACCCATCTAGGCCATATAAGAATAATTCAACAGGACCATACAGGAATATGAGTGGGGAAAACAATACATGGTATGGTAATCAGGGGTTAAATGTGAGTAAGAGCGTAAACAACATTAGTGATAATGATGGAATTGATCAGGATGACCCTTTAGGGGAAGCTATGGGGGAGGGACCCCGAAGATCAGAGAGATTAAGGAACCAGTATGGGAACCGGATACATACATATGCGGAGGCCACTGGGGACTACCCCTATATGAAACAACAAGGGGGGAACAGATACAGGTGATATGTGGAACTCAACCCACAGAACCCATTGTATTTAATGAATCAGAGGCCTTTTCAAACCCCGAAGTGCAAGTTGATTGTGAATATAGTGGTGAAGATATTCTTCCTATTGTGGATATACCCTTAGGCTGTTTAAGCAATGCAATAGATGATAATGTGATGGAGGTTGGTGACAGCCTAATAGATAATATGGTTGAAAATGAACGAATTAACATATGTAAAGTTTGTACATGTGACAATTTTAATATTTACAATTTTACTGATTTAAATGTTACAACAGAGTTTTTTAAACTTTTTACAAAAGGATTTTCATTTATACCTACAAGGAAACCCAAAATTGAGAATATAATATTAGATATAAAATTATTTACGAGGAAGTTAAACCTAAAGAATATATTCCAAAGTGAAGGAACCAATATTAGCCAAGAGCTAAAAAGGAGAAGTACTTTCAACCCTCCCCTACATAATGATATTCTAAATTTTGAGAACTGTACTTCCAACATGGTTAGGGGAGGATATCTATCACATAGAATAGAGAGGGATGAAGTGAACTTAACGGATGATGAGGTTAAAGTGTTAAAAATGTTACAGGATAATGAAAGAATTAGAATCATGAAGCCCGATAAGGGGGGTGGGGTAGTCTTGATGGATCACTGGGACTACACCAATAGGATGGTTGAAATTTTGAGCCAGGCAAATAGATATCAGATAGCATCAAGGAATGAAATGAATATCTGGTATAGCAAAATTGATCACTATTTGGAGGACAATCTGATGCAAGGTGTTATAGACCTGGACTTATATAAATTTTTGAGGGTACCCAAACCTGTAATTCCTGAGGTTTTTGGGATACCCAAGATACATAAGAACGTACAAAACCCCCCACTGAGGCCTATTGTTACCTCACAATGCTCTAAGACTCAAACATTGGCAATATTTGTAGATAACAAACTCAAACCATTTTATAACTACTATCCCCATATATTAATTGATTCATGGGATTTTTTGGAGAAATTCAACGTTATTCCCTATGATGAAAATGATGGGTTTATTACTATAGATGTTAAAGATCTTTTTTCAGTAATACCCCATAGTACCGGACTTAAATGGTTTGAGGAAAAGCTAATTGAATTCAAATTCTTAAATAATATTGATTTTAGATTGGTACTAGAATATATTGAGGTAGTTTTGAAGAATAACTTTATTTATTTTCAGGGGGATATATATCATCAGGTTGGGGGAGTTGCCATGGGGTCAGCTTGTGCCCCAATCTATGCAAATATCATAATGCTCTACTGGGAAAGTGAATTTGTATTCAAATCTAAATTTTGGGGATATATAAAACAATATTTCCGATTTTTGGATGATATTTTTATTGTATGGAACGGCGATACATCACTGATTGAGGAATTTATAAAATATATACATGGGACTACAAACTTTTTGGAGTTTACGTATCAATACAATATAGAATATGCCAACTACCTTGATGTAACTATAACTAAGAACAGAGTAGATAAGATTTACCAATCAAGGGTATATAGGAAAAGTTGTTTTCAAACACATATGTACACTTCCAAAGTGACCACCCCTTATATTTGAAAAGGAATATTATCAAGGGGCAAATGGTCAGAGCATCTAGGATGACCAGTGACAACAAAGAGTGTAGGTGTGAAATGGATAAAATACAAAGTTTCTTTGTGGAAAGAGGTTACCCAGTAGAATTAATTAAGAATGTAAAAAGGGAAGTAATGAAAAAACGAAACACAGAATACTCCCCCTTATTAAAAGGTGATGTGACTACGTCAAATAATAGGAAAGGTATAAATGGAAACATTAACAATGAAGAAATTCCTAGATTGATTTTTACTTACCATAAAGGATGTGAATGGATACAAAAGGGAATACATGAAATTTGGAATATTTTTTCCAATATGTCCAATAGTTTATCTGTTTTTCAACAGCCATTAAGATTTACATATAGGAAAAACTTAAATTTTAAAAAACTATTTGAAAAGAAAAATTTGTCAGAAAAAGGGGTAATAAAAAAGGCTGGCACACATAAATGTGGTAGATGTGGGCAATGTTCATTTATTTCAGGCGAGAAAGAAATAACTCTTAAAGGTTGTGAAGGTAAGCTCAGTGTTAAAGGATATTTTACATGCAATACCAAGGGGGTGGTATATCTTGCCTACTGTGTGGCTTGTGGATTATATTATGTGGGCAAGACTGAACGCCAACTTAGAAAACGTATTTATGAGCACATGAGAGACATTACCAGGAAAAATGAGAACAATGCCCTATTTAGACATACAAATGTTTGTGTAAAAGCCAATTTTAAATTTTGGGTATTAGAAGAAGTAAAAAAGAATGATAGAGGCGGAGATTGGGAATCCCTATTAGAGTATAGAGAGTTAATCTGGCAGCTTAAATTGGATGCTTGTGGACCTAAAGGGATGAATGACCATCTCTCTATAAAACCAGCCTTAAAACTGTTGGCAAATAACCCCAAATAGTAACAAAATAATAACAAAATAATTACATATATTTCATATTCATATATATATTTTTTATAGTATATATACTCTATAAGCATATTTTATAATGTAATATTTTTTACACAATTGACTATTTAATCAAGTATATACTGAATTTTAATTATTTATATGAGTTTTTAAACAAGGAATAATATAACATATACATAGGCTGGAATTACAATGGTTAGTGAATTTTTGTTGACAAATGGAATTATTTATTTGCATGATTTCTTATGTATTTTTGATGTATTTACACCCATGGTATTATTGTTATATATATATTTTTCAGCACTTTGCACTTTATATCTATGCTTATATTTATATTTATATTTATATTTATAATTGTATTTATAATAATATATGTATATAGTTGATTCTGTTCATGACTGAATTTATAACAACCAATGAATATTTTGATATTCACATTCAGTGAATATATGGTATTTCACAACAACATTAATTTTATGTATGGTTAGATAACAGTTTTTTATGTATAATAAGAAAAGTATTTATCAGGACCTAAATAACAACAGGGGAATGAAGGGTTACAATTTGAGAGTATGACATCCATTAATTGTGAATTTATCAGCCAACCAATAAGGGCTCATACTTTGAATATAAAAGACAGTTGGTTTTTTATTGCAAACTGTGATTCTGATGAAGATTTTTTTACAAATACGAAAGCGCGCTCAATCACCAGTATTTTATGTCAGGTTGTGGTTTTGTGAATTTTTGTGTTATTAAAACGAAGGAACTACTTGGAGCCTGTTATTCCTTACGAATGCCTGGTGGAATATTCAAGTGACTGGTGGAGGATAGCCCTTTATGGTACGACGACGGAGGTTTTTTCTTTTTCTTTTTTTTCTTATTTATAGATATGCACTATGTTTTTTTTTCCTTTACTCCAGGTACCGTGGCAAGGCTGAGTAACTTCATTCTACATTAGATAATATTCCTTAACTTTCCAGCCTCTGCATTCATAACTCGCTTAAGTCTGTATGCATATTACTGTATGAACCTTATGGACCTCTGAGTTGGCATTCTGTTTTATCTCCCTTGTTTACACCATTCTCTTTTGTGATATATTCTGTCTGTGACCTCATAATTGTCCTTTTGAGATGACATATCTTCATAGCTGAGATGATTTTGTAAAGTTGCTACAGTGTTCTTCAATTGTTTTGATGTAGGCTAATCTGATGGAAATATAGTGTGCAAATAGCCATATATTTTGGCAGCCATCACATTACACAGTGATGAAAGTTTCTTTTCATTTTCAATGTCCTTCATTCCACATTACATTGTCTTTCAATATAAGCAAATCAGCTTTCTCCAGTTACATTAAAACAACCTGTTTATTTATACTGCCTACAACTTTGTGTATCCCTTCATTTTCACTGCTTTCTGTTGCAATCGTAATGGTGGTTATTTTCACAGGTGTAAACGATATGTGAATATGGCAGCTCTGTCGTTAAAGGGAGTTATCACTGTTTGGATTAGTGTATAATGGGACTTGTTAATCACAGCAGTTCTGTAAAACTTTTTGTTGGTTTATATCATGTCTAAAATCCCCTTCCTCATTCTCATCCTTCTTAACTATGTCAATGCTTTACTGGGTATGACTTGTTTGAATAAAACTCACGTGGTATCAGCTGATCTGTTTCACTCTTTACTGAATTTGGTTCTCTTGAAGGTTCTTTCTCAGTCTTTGAATTGTTAAAACAACTGACATGCTGATGGTTTCAGTCATGAATCTCACTAAAAATTATTCATGTTTTTTCAAGTGAACCAATACTTCAGCTGTATTTCTTGTCTACACTGTAACCATCAGCATATTTGAAGTTTCAAAAAAACTTGTCAGAGAACCGAAAACTCTAGATTTAAAGACATGAGTATTCTTTCCAAAAAGCCATAAATGATCTCATGTGCAAAGCTCCATCATGTGGTAGGGAAAGAAGCAGTTAAGGTATTTAAAACTTTAAACCTTAAGGAAGAAGAGAGAAACAACATATATGTCCCAAGAAGAAGATTTTATTCTTATTGTGAGCCAACGAAGAAGATATCATATGTAATGCATATATTTTTTTCATTAGAAATCAAGGTGTTCAGGAGTCAGTAGATGCTTGTGTGATTGAAATACAGAGTAAAAGACAGTGCCAGAGATAAAATCATGGGTAAATCAAAATCAAAAATGGGGATAGACTATAAATAGAAGCTGAATTGACAGCCAATAGAGGGCTAGATTTATATATAGTGACTACACTGTCAAGCTTTCTTTTAAAAGTATGACTGAGAAACAGGAAATGTACAACAGAATGAAAGAAAAACAAAGTTCAAAGTGAATAAAATAAATAAAAGCTCTGGTGAATGTATGG
The DNA here is from genome assembly GCF_019279795.1 of Protopterus annectens. NCBI lineage: Eukaryota > Metazoa > Chordata > Ceratodontiformes > Protopteridae > Protopterus > Protopterus annectens. Next base: position 150,156,979 of record NC_056729.1, on the reverse strand, counting down.
TATCCAATATAGTGCCTTATAATAAACAAGTAGTCAATTACCACATTCATTGTAAACAGGCTTGCTACAGGCATGAGAACACATTTTTTAAGAGCTATTAACTGAATTTGTTATGTAGGAGTCATAATCATTATGCAAAGATGAGTAAAAGATAAAATAGACTATTGCAGAAGATTTGCATCTATTTGAGACAAAGCAGCAGAACATATCAAAATTGTTTGTGGCCAGTGTTGATTTGCATACTGTGAATGTAGTGCAAACTGTAAACAGTTCAAAAGATGATGAATGGACAGAAAATTATATAATTCGAGGCAAGATTATAACATCTATTTTCTCTCTGGATGGCATTCCTGATAAAGGGATATCTGTTTTTCAGTTTATAAGCCAAAAATGTTATACTTTTATGAGACTGTGACAATTTAATCATATTACCTTAAATCCTAGATATTCACAAAATATTGGGCAAGTAGAGCAGAGATCCAAACAGTTATATATAAATTGTGAGTCAGATTGGAAAATCTGGGTGCTATCTTTTTATTAGTTAATACTGAAAAATACCACTGCGATCTGTAGGACTTTCATGCACACAACTACTGTCGAAGGGTATATCTTAAAGTTAAACTACCTATTTATTCTCATTGCTGGGTCATGACAACAAAAGAAAGAAAGGTGACACAAGCAGAAGCTTTATTATGTCAGTTTATACCAAAACCTGCCTGTGTTGCAAAAAGGGTAAAGTCTTAGACAAATCTGGATTCTGTACTTTCACAGAAAAATGAATGGACCTGCTATTTTGATTGGTTCATGGAACAGCCTAAGTCATATATTGTCCAAGGTGAAACAAGATTTGTTTAATCAAACAAGAAGTCTAGAGAAGAAAAAAACAAAAACAAAAACAAAGGAAGGATTTAGTCTAACAATTGTGTCCAGAAGGACATACATGTTACATATATGTGTCTACTTATCATGATTTGAGTGTGTTGTCTACAGGATCAGAGCTACAAAAATCTCCACCACATTTTCTGAGAGAAACTATGTCCTTGGGTGATAATTCAGCTCATTATTGTGACTTAGTGGTTAGAAACTAACTAAGACTGATTCTAATATGAATGCAATAGGTCTCATAGTTGTCATATACCCCAAGATTTGTATATTGGGTTCAGTGTGCTCTTTATAAATGTTCATCATATGGAAGATTGATCAGTAAATCAGCAAAATGTAGTGACTGCATACATTGTAATATATACACTACTATATACACTACAGTGTAGTCTGAACATGAAATATGCATTGTCTGCATAGTTTTTCACTAACAACATTGCTGCTACAAGATCATTGTTTCCTTCATCTGACTTACTGGGCATTTCTTTAGTCTGTGGTAAGGCTTGTCCCCCTTGTTCATGGTTGTTGTTCTGTGCTCTTGATTATGATGAGCTCTTGAATGTGAGTTTTAGTTTGTGCCTTGTAAATTGTTGACTAAACATTTGCCTGTCCAGACTAGTTATGGCCTGCCATGATGTGTTGTGATGAGTTATTTATCATGTACTGGCATCCTCTCTGAAGACTGGATCTTTATATCTTTACTGAAGCAACAACTTGTCCTCTTCAAGAAAAAAACTTTGGAATCCCAGTTCTCTTGACAACTTCCTCCCCATCTTGGTAAAGTTATTGAAGAAAGTAGTTTACAAGCAGCCATCTTACAGTCAACAAAATCCCTACCAGTCTAATATTATTTCCATGGTTATAAATGAGCTTCTTAATACCAGAGATTAATGTTTCTATTATGCTTTAGTCCTGACACTTGACATGAATGGTCTTGATATTGTGAATGAAAACTGTATTCCTATTCTTGCATCTCTTCTATAGTCCTTGACTGATTTGCCTCTTGCCTGCTGCCTCACAGACCATAGCCAGATGGTGGTTTCAGGTTTTAGTTCTTCTGAATAAAGCCTTTGGATTATGGAGTGGCACAGAGTTTGATCTTTTGTCCACAGCTCTTCACAATGTGTATGCTTCCTTTAGGATACCTTTTTAGAGTTAGGATACTGGTATACTGTTGCTACACTGATGAAACTCACCTTTACCTACCTTTTCCTCCTGGCTATTTGTTGAGTGTGTACTCTCTTGTGGACGATTTGGAGGTTATTTATTTAAGGATATAGCATGCCCAAGACTGAAGTCATGGCTGTGCATGCCAATCTGAGAGATTCTTCATCCATCTTTCGTTCTTTCTAGCTGTACATAATTCAGTTTGTGTCAAATGTGCATGATCTTAATGACATGCTTAATAAGCAGCTGCTGTACATGTACTAGGTGTCAGCCATGATAAAGTAATCTTCCTTTCATCTGAGGAGCATTTTCAGGATTTAGCATTTGATATGTCAACAGGTTGACATACGAGATCAGATAGGTGTCCCCATGGACTATGATGTTTGCAGATGACATTGTGATCTGTAGTGAGAGTAGGGAACAGGTGGAGGAGACCCTGGAGAGATGGAGATATGCTCTAGAGAGAAGAGGAATGAAGGTCAGCAGGACTAAGACAGAATATATGTGTGTGAATGAGAGGGAGGATAGAGGAATGGTGAGGATGCAAGGAGTAGAGGTGGTGAAGGTGGATGAGTTTAAATACTTGGGGTCTATAGTTCAGAGTAACGGTGAGTGTGGAAGAGAGGTGAAGAAGAGAGTACAGACAAGATGGAGTGGGTGGAGAAGAGTGTCAGGAGTGATTTGTGACAGACAAGTACCTGTAAGAGTGAAAGGGAAGGTCTACAAGAGGGTAGTGAGACCAGCTATGTTATATGGGTTGGAGACAGTGACATTGACAAAAAGGCAGGAGTTTGAGCTGGATGTGGCAGAATTAAAGATGTTAAGATTTGCACTGGGTGTGACGTGGGTGGACAGGATTAGGAATAAGTATATTAGAGGGTCAGCCCAGGTTGGAAGGTTTGGAGACAAAGCCAGAGAGGCACGATTACGTTGGTTTGGGCATGTGCTGAGGAGGGATGCTGAGTATATTGGGAAAAAGATGCTAAGGATAAAGCTACCAGGTAACAGGAAAAGAGGAAGGCCTAAGATAAGGTTTATGGATGTGGTGAGAGAGGACATGCAGGTGGCTGATGTGACAGAGCAAGATGCAAAGGACAGGAAGAAATGGAAACAGGTGATCTGCTTTGGCGACCCCTAACGGGAACAGCTGAAAGAAGATGATGATGAGCATTTGATATGCCAACAGGATTTCTTCACTGTCATTCATACTCTGGACTCCACCTTTCTTGAGTATTGTAATATCTTCCACCTTGGGCATCCTAAAGCTTACTTACACTGACTACAGCTCATGAAAAACTCCACAGCTGAGCTACTCACGGGTGCACTGTGCTATATACATATTATATTCATTATGTAGCATGTGCCACATACACATTACACTCATTACGCAGCATGTGCCACATACACATTACACTCATTTTGCAGCATGTGCCACATACATATTACACTCATTATGCACCATGTGTTACATACATATTGCACTCATTATGCAGCATGTACCACATACATATTACACTCATTATGCAGCATGTGCCACATACATATTACACTCATTATGCACCATATGTTACATACATATTTCACTCATTATGCAGCATGTGTTACATACATATTACACTCATTATGCAGCGTGTGCTGCATACATATTACACTCATTATGCAGCCTGTGCTACATACATATTACACTCATTACGCAGCATGTGCTGCATACATATTACACTCATTATGCAGCATCTGCTACATGCATATGACAGTCATTATGCAGCATTTGCCACAGACATATGACAGTCATTATGCAGCATGTGCTATATACATATGACACTCATTATACAGCATGTGCTACATACATATGACACTTATGCAGCATGCGCTACATACATATGACACTCATTATGCAGCATCTGCTACATGCATATGACACTCATTATGCAGCATGTGCTACATACATATGACACTCATTATGCAGCATCTGCTACATGCATATGACACTCATTATGCAGCATGTGCTACATACATATGACACTCATTATGCAGCATGTGCTACATACATGCGACACATTATGCAGCATGTGCACTTCCTGCCTACTGAGTTTCATATGATTTTCAAATTCTTGTTATTGATCTGTCTCTGAAAGACTTAGGTACTTCTTACATGAAGGAACATATTGCCCTGTACTACCCTCCTTGGGTACAGCTCTCGGCTTAGAGGGACTGCTGTAATTCCTCAGCCATGGTTAGAAACATATAGTATTCTTTCATTCCCTTTGAAGCTCCATGGCTGTTGGACTATGCTATCTCAGTGGTGTTAGGAGTATTCTGTTCTGGTCTGTTTCAAAAGTGGATTTAAGGTTCATTCATTTGACCTTCCTGTCATGACTATCCCTAGGACCATGCACATGGTTTATCTAAACTATTTTATTGAGTGAATCGGCTTCTTATTGCTGCATATTTATATGTGAGCTTATTGTTAGGTCTTTTGCCCTAGTACTTTTATGTATTACTATAGTTTCTTGCTTGCATTTTATGTACTATGATTTATTATTCTTCAAGTGCTTTGGACATAAGACACATAATGAAGTCAAAGCTGAAGATGAAATATCTGAAAGCATTGTATTTAAATGAAATTAGTTACATAAGCTTTATTTATTCTAAAGTAATGGAGATGTCACATAGGCAGGCACATGGGAATATATAGCGATTACATGGCAGGTATGTCTTTAAGGGGAGTTACCATTCCTTGGATTAGTATATCATGTGACTGTTTTGTCAGGGAAGTTTAGTAAAATTTATTGTTGATGGTTATAATATATAGTATTCACTTTCTACAGAAATTCAATAAGAAAAGTCAATGTGCAAACTACTGGCAGTAAACTGGATGATCCAAATTCATCAAATGACATACCCACCAAAACTGTGGGTGAAGTAGATTTAAACATCATTTTTTTTTTTTTGCTTGGTGGAAAGACTCCCCCTCTACATTTCTGTGTGGAGGACATTTCCACCACACAGCCCTTACTTATATATCATAAGTACAGAGGCAAGCAATTACAGGGAAAAGAAACAAACACAAGGAAAGGGTGAAAAATGGCTTGCACAACTGTGATGCTGCAGAAGACCCAATGCAGATTAAAATTATCTGGGACTTGAACATTTGGGAGGTGCTATTCAGCAGATTGTTTTCTTCCAGTTATCATTCATTAAATGGTAGCTCTCACCTTTGTGCCACATGCTGATGTGGCAGTAATTGGTCTGTATGCTTGTTTTATGCCTACAGACATTTTGGAAATTAACATCATTTTTTGCAGTTACCCTTTATAAACCATTAATTCATTTGTTCTATGATAACATACATACATACTCCAGTTCAGTTTTATAGGGAGCTGGTGCCTATGCCAGAACTCAGTGGTCACAAATCAGTTTAACTAATCTTTACTAGGGTCCCAGCTGATTGCAGGACATTCTCACTCACACATGACATGCATCTTTATTGGAAATTTGGAGGACTGGCGATTCATCTGCAGTACATCCTTACAATGTGGGAGGAAACCACATGTGGACACAGGGAGGACATATAAACACTGCACAGATGGCACCCCAGCTGAGAAGTGAACTGGAGAACTAAGAACTATGAGCAATGCTAATCAGTGTGTCACAATGCTTTATAAATAATGTTTGCTAAGCTCTCATTGTATAAACTCTTGATTTAAAATGGGTCTATATTACGTGATTGAAACCTTAGGTTATCAAACACCAAAAGGTCGATTACTAAATGTTGAACCCTTAAGATCAAAAATGGCCATTTCCACATAGAGAAACAATGCCACTGGCCAAATAAAAAAAAAATTGTGCCCCCCCCCAACTAAATATACCAACTTCGAGATCGTTCTACAGTGGAGAAAGAACAAAATCCATGTAACGGCCAAATGACTTGTTTCCCTGTGTGGAAATGGCCGTTCGCAATTTTCAGACTTCGACATTTAGTGATCGACCATTAGGTGTTCGCTAACCTAAGGTTTTGGTCACGTAATAGGGAACCATTTAAAATGTAATTAGCTTCTTTATCATAAAAAAAAATCACTGTCACTGGCATTGGAGAAATGATTCTATGCAAAAGTCACTGAATACATTACTTGTGCATGTGGCGTTTGCATAAGAAGTCACTCTTTATAACTCATTTTCACTATAATTGGTACTTAGTCATTTTTGTCTCACAATGTTTATTTTTATGGACTTAATTTATTTTCTATATGCTGTGCCATTAATCACCTTACATTTTATGTACTAACATGAAGCTTTCCTGTTATCTATTAAACAATTTCATTTTTTATTCGATCTCATCCCCTCACCAAAACGTCAACCCGTAGCCTTGGAAAGTTGCGACATTAATGAGCTGGATTTGTTGTTATTTTTTATGTCCAAACTAAACCACCTTTGCACTGTAACATATATAAAGACATAGAAGGAGCTTTAATAAGCAGTAACAATGGCCTTACTGGCTTGGCAAACACAGCAAAAGATATTACCACTTGGATATCTACACAAGCATTGACTCATGCAATAGTGCCTCCATGCTATAGTTATGAGTTTCAAATTAAGTAGAAGAAAGGAAGCATATGTATTGTATTTAAATGTTACTTGTTCGCTTTGCAACTGACATTACACTCACAAGTGATAATACCACACGTGTGGTACATATGAAGTTGATACCTCCATAAAACTGCTGTAAGTTAGGATTCACCCAATACTCTTACATTTTAAAAGCAGTGTTTCTTTGTTCACTGAACAGAAAATAGCCAAGTAAGTCTTAAAGTTAGTTTATTGCATCTGCCCAGACTGTCTTTTTATAGAAGCAGGGCTGATGTTACATGGGTGCACATCTTTCTTTCAAACTATACAAAGTCATATTATTTCTCTAACTACCCAGTGCAATGTATAGCACATCTGTTGCTATCTAAACCATGCATTCAGGCTACTATAAAGACTTTAAAATGGAGCTATTCATGCTTTACAGAATTATATCTACAGTGCTATTACAATACCTAGTGACAAATGTACCATCAATGACAAATGTACCATCAATAATGAATGTTCATCTAGATGCAAATCTCTGAAACCTCTTGATAACTGATCCTATATTGCAGTAGAAAACATGCATTATGAAACATCAGTGGATGAACTTCCTGTCTACAAATTCACTGGAAAAATGTCATCAAATTATTATTGTGTTGTTAGGTGAAGTATTGCAGTATAATGAAGAATATAATGGAGTTTGTATATGGGAAGCAAGCCAACCTACAACTTTACACCTCCAGCATAGAAATATTAACTTATGAGTTCACATATCCTTAGAGAAGAAGGAATACCATTTTCTCATGCAGAATATTTCATTATGCTGTAAATACTACTTTCAATAGAATGCAGAGTTGATGACCTCTTCTGAAGAAAGCAGACTCAGCATCTTGTTTGTTGACCAGTGATCACAGACCTCCAGTAGAAATCATTATAGCTGCAGTTATAGTTCATGCTGCTCATTCGAAAAGTATTATGGGAAAACATTAATTTAGCCAGTTACTCATAATTATAAAATGTGCATCTTTAATATTAATCAGGCAGCTTTTGCATACTACTACACTACAGAGCAATAGATAATTGTATTTTCCTCTGTCATGTAGGAGAACAAAACTGAATTATTAAAAAAATGGATTCAAGCTGTCACACCTTGCTGCAAAGCTTAAAATTCCTTTTAGATATGAGTGACTTTTTGTAGGGCATTTTCTGAAGATGGACATCAGTTTGCGATTGTCTGTGTCTTCTTGCTGCTAAATATTTCTTGGCCCCTGTGAAAAAGCACTCAGGATAAATAGCATGAGTAAGATTAATTGGCCTGACTGAGCAATCCAAAAGGCAGTGTGCTGGGCTGGGAAGAATGCTCTCCTTTGCAAAACTGGTACACAGCAGTGTTGCTGCTTTCAGCAACAGAACTGAGGAGCTACACCTCAAAGACGGACAGCTAGCCATCTGCTCTTTATCCTGTATTGATACAGAAACTTTAATTCAAGAACAGCCACAGGAGAGAGAGGCATCCTTTCTTTATTGGCTGAAAGGAAAGTTTTACTTAACAAAATAATTGCCTATATCTACCAAGGATTACATTTCATTTTATTTTAATCTAGCAGCAGATAAAGGTAAGACTAACATGTCTATGTGCATATTGGCAATAATGGAATTATTAAATGGTCTTTCAGCTACGTTATGTAATCAAATACAACAAATTATATTTCTGTTCACCACATAGCATTATGTAAAGAATTCATGTTTAACATTTTGTTCATCTGTTTTTATCAGGGAAATCTACATGTATTACATATTGCATTAGTGTCCAGTAGATGAGAGTATCTGCCCCTAGGCTTACTTTTATTTAGCTTACTTTTGCTTTACTCAAATTATGTATGCAAAACATGTCCATCTCAGTACAGATATACCAAGACAAAAAATAACAAATAATATTATAAACATCATTATTTGAAGTAAGTCAAACCTTATAATATACTGTGTTAAAGCTATTGTATAGGATGTCAATGGCAACTCCTGAAAAGAAAACCCAGAAGTGGATGGAAGATTTGCAACAGTTTCACAAGAAACATGGAATATCAAAGAAAAACCTTTTCAACTGCTGCCTGCTAAAACAAATTACTGCCTGGGCAACTCCAGCTACTAAAGGTACCGTTTATGCAAACTTACTGAAACATTTTGTAAGTATTTATTTATGTACACTGATTCATTTTTAAAGGATTACTTTGAATGAAAATCATATACATGTCAAGGAGATTAAATGGAGAGTAGCTATTTCTGTTTTTATTATATTTCAGAAGCATAATGCTGTAGATTTCTATCAGAGGATTAATGTCCTGTGATGAACCTGAGTGTGCAAATCAGCGATTTCAAATAAAAGTTTAAACTGTAATCCTTGCTTTCTGCAATGCAATATATTGTACAGTACTCAAAATGCAAAATTTAAAGCAGTGTTCTTGTAAACATTGAGGAAATGTGTTTTAATTTGTGAAGAACTGAGGAATATTTTTGGCTGATATAGTTAACAGAATAATACACTTAATGTTATAGTGCCTGACAATATACATTATGAGTTAAGATATCAGTACAGGATGGCTTGTTATATGTGGCGTTTACTGTTTTTAGCCTTGACGAGTTAAAGAGTTTTGTGCTTTTTATGGAACAAAGTATTTCTGTATACATAATGGTGGAAATTTTAAAAGACGGTAACTGTTCATTGATGCATTTTTTAGAGGCAATACATTTCTGACAAAGAAAATCTATACCTGTTGTACTTGATTGGAGCTTATAAAGCTTTTGATACTACAGTCTGTTGTTTTTTTTTTTTTGCTGGAAATGGGTCAGTAATATACACTACAATCATCTATATGTAAAATCTAGTGAAAATGTAATAATTCTGGACTAGCAGTTTTGAAATGAATGGTGACACACAACTTTAATTACATTGGTCATTATTTACAAAGATGCATTCAGTTATTTAGTAAAAACAATAAATGTACCATGTCAATAAATCAAGGTATAATTAATATATATTTACTATAGAACTGCATACAGTTTTATTCTGCTTTGATCATGTTGGCTTATCTGGTATATGTTTCTTTTAAACATGTGAGTACTTCCCCTTCTTGTGGATGTAACTAGTCTGAAAACATTATTTATATCATAGATAAAGTAGACTCTACTCATAACAGGGAAGATTTGACTTTATTTAATGTATTGGTCTTCAGCAGAAAGATGAACATCTCACCATGTTATTAAACAGCCAAATTTTAAAACGTATAATTTAACAACATTGAATAAAATGCCATTTGCATCTTATTACTGAATACTTGTAATAACAGACCAAAAGAATTATATGCAGCTTTAGTTTCTGTTTAAAAGGACAGAGCTATAGTAACATGCGCCCATGACTGACATCATTTTAATTTACTAAGAATGGCGTTGACAATGCTTCTTGTAGAGGTCATAATGCTCAGTCAGCTACATTTTACGAATATTGATTACATTTCAAGTAATCATGTCACTGGATGGGATATATGAACAGTTTATTAGGTTCTTTTCATTTAGGTGCTTTAACTATGGGAAGATAACATACAAACAATAATCAAAGTGTATTTTGCTAAATAAATTCAAATTTCACAGTTACTAAGATTGAATGCTTTCCATAACAATATTTAGTAAAGCTGTATATTTTATTCATAATACTCTAACCACATGCAAATTGATATTTTTCAGGCACGTTATGAAAACTGCAAAGATGAGTATTGTACAGTAAGAATAAAATGTTGCAATTGTTTTCACCTAATTCAACATTAATGACCATCAGATTCGCAAACCTCCAAAATAGTGCTACTATTCATACTGACCTTTCTGTTGGGTAGAAAACCATGTAACTGCTAAGTATAAAAAGAAGGAAATGCCTTAACAGAAGCAGTTTATTGGTTTTTAAAGTGAGAGCTAATTTCAGGCATCTCTTCAAATTATACATAATGACTGTATGGGAAAAACTGAAAACCTGTGGGAATGCCAGCTGAAGAAACAGCAGGTGGCCATGTGCTCATGGAAATACTTTTGCCAAAAAGACAAGCATATAGTAAAGTAGTTATTATCTACAGACAATACATATTTATCACGATACAGTTGGAATTTTTTCACTGATTATGTTTTGCTAGCTAAACATATAGCAATTCAGAAGAAGAATTAGCAAGTATAGTGATAATTCATATTATTTCTTATTTCATTATATAATTGTATATTTCTCATTAAGAACTTCTGAAACTATGTATGCTTGCTGCAGTCTGCAGGTAATATTAAGATGGTCTATACAGTAAACCACCCAAATGAGCAGTTAAGTCATTTGCATTTTTTAATCAAACAACTGAGTGCTGTCGTTCCACTTAGTAACAAAGAACTTTGTCAGAATAAAGTAATACCACCTCCTGTTTCATTAGAAGTCTTTCCCCAGGTTCAATACTTGCTTAGTAACATATTTTAACATTTTCCCCAGTCTTTTCACTTCTCAAGTACAGTAGACCAACATTTCCAAAGCTGTAGTTTTGGGGTCTCAAGGAGGTTTGTTGATGTACTTCCTCCAAGGAGATACTGCGTAAAAACAAGAGAATATGACAGACCATTCTTGTTTTGAAACAAGTATTATTCAACTGCCAGGCTGAGTAGGCATAAAGCAGTGGTTTTAGCTTTAACGAGTGCCACCTGGACCTGATACCTGCTGACAGTTGGAGGGGATATGCTAAAAGAGATTTCACAGGGGGACTGAGTGTGAAGTTAGAGTTAAATTTATGGTGAAGTTAGAGCTAAATTTATCAGTCAGTAGATTTGCTATGTCACTCTGGTCAGTGAAGGCAGTGCCATTTATGATCAGTTTTACAGACTGCTAAGTGTTACCTTTAAGGTTCCCAACATACCTTTGGAAGGCCTTGTGATTGTCCTTAGCCTGTGAGGCTATCTTGACTTCTTAATTGACTTTGTTCGACTTTATTAAACCTCTTAGTTTCCTGTTTAGTTGAATCAGAGTGAGACCCCTTGTCTCTGTGAGAGGTGCTCTATCTGATTTTGGCCATGATTTTTTTCCCTTTGTTATATGCCCTGCTAAAGTAAGGATTCTACCAGTGGGGTTTGTTTTTGGTGTCAGACTTGGGCTTACTACTGGTAAGCACTTTGACCTCAATGCAGCCATTTACATATTTTTTACAGGGATTCTGTGAATAAATCCGCATAGGTAGCTGAGTTCCTGGGGTTTGGGGGAGCTGTGAACTTTGGCAATCACTTAATAGGATGTAGTTTGCTTTAAAATAGTTCCTGATACAGGTTTAGTTGTTTTTTTCAAGTTTATTTTTTTTATTTCAAAGGAAACAGCTTTGTGTCTGACCTCACCAATGAGGATGTGACATAGGGGAGGGTGCCATATTGGTGAGTACTAGGTCCAGTATGTTTCATCCTCTGGTTAAGGTGCCACTATCTGTTCCAGGATGTCCGTGTTGATAAAGTCCAAGAAATGCTGTGCGTGTGAGTTAGAGGCAGTGTATGTTTTCCTGTAGAGAGGTAGTTAAAGTCTCCCATGATTAGGGTGTCTGGAAAGATGGCCAATGCCTCTAATAGGTCTATGTAACAGCTTTGAGCTTTGTAGGTCATAGAGGGTGACCTGTAGCTGGCCAGGACATGGTAAGGAGCCTTGTGTATGGAGATCTGGATGTGGATAAGCTCCAGGACATCATTCTGTTTAACCAAGCTGAAGTTGTATTTGTTGCTAATATAGATCTAGACTCCTCCACTTTTATACCCTGAATATGATGCTGTTGGCCTAAATGTGTGGAAGGCACTGAAGCTTTGCACTGCTGAAGTACTTTTGGTGCCTTTAAACCATGTCTCAGTAACAGTGCAGATGTCCACATTCTCCAGAATGAAGACAGCTTGTAGGGCATGGAGTTTCCTGTTTAGACTCCTAGCTTTGAGCAGTAACACCTTAAGGTTACTTTGAATTTTTTCTGCTATGTTGGTACTTTTGTCATTGCCTAAAAAAGGCTCCAAATGGGTGGATAAAGTTTTAGCCAGTATCCAAAAGCCTGGGGGGGGGGGGGGGGGGCAGGTGCAGACCATCCCTAGCAAAGCAATGTGGTTTGTTAACCACGTCCTCCCATGCTGATAGATACTGAATCCTCCTGGAGTGACACCAGAAACTAAGCCAATTATTAAAATTAATCATATTCCTTTCATACTGTGGCATTGTTCTTGCTGAAGGTAGAATGCTACTAAATGCAAGGCATGTACCTGTCTGTGACATAGACTTAGAGAGATCCATAATGTCTTATTTCATACAATCTAGTGAGGTACATCTCAGGTCATTTACACTAACATGGACTATGACAGAATTATATTGGTACCTGTGGGGCAGTGACTTGACTGCGTGTGAGATTCTGTGCATACTAGCTCCAGATAGGCAACCACCTGTTATCATTTCTTTGTCCAGCCTGGC
>NC_056729.1:150096365-150138865 GCF_019279795.1 Protopterus annectens | reverse complement strand
CCTCTCAACTGTCCAGATTTTTACAGAATGTCTAGATTTCTGCCTTATAGTTTTGGTCTGTTTCTCATATAATTTGTAGTTTTCTGGTACATCATTGAGGACATAAGTCACTAAATAATGACATGCTAACACAAATGAATGCTAACACAAATCCTATTACTCTACCAACTTCCTAAGTTTATAAGAGCACTATTTAAAATCTGTCCCTATTTTTAGGCCTTTGTCCCCCTGTTATTTTAGGCTTTGATCAGACTTCTTTCACTGTGAGTTTGAGAGGTGTGTACTATATTAATGTGATGTTACAAGCCTGTCACAAACAAAGACATTTCTTTTAGAAATGGATCCATCTGAAGAAGTGATTGTTGACCAGTGACATGACCCATCAGTCTTTCATGTCTGTTTGTTGTGAAAATGTGTGTATTTATGATTCTCAAAAAAGGTTTCTTTCACACATTGATTGTACAAAAAGGTAAAGGCCTCTTGTACATGCAAATTATATCCTATCAATATGTTCTAAAACAATGTAGTACATGTTGTGCTATCATGCTCAAATATCAGTTAAATTATATCCTGGTTCAGCTCTACTATAGAGTGAGACTTGACCTTAACAACGTTTAGAAGGGTACTTAACAATTATTAAATGTTAATTGTTAACTTGTAAATACATGTTCTCAACATGGATGCCAAGATTCGAGCTTCGCTCTCAATGTGAATGTCTTAGCCTCCATGTCTTGTCCACATAATAAGTAAGTTACGATCTGCAAACAGATCATAATCCTCTATCTTATGCATAAATGTAATAATGAAATACAGAAATGTTCCAAGATAGAGCTGGAAAGTAGCTGTACAGATTTTTTTGGATAGATTTTTAGCCTTGTAAATTTGCAAGAGGCATTGGTCAGAGTTTCTGAGGAATCTAGGGAGGTTATATAGGGAGACAAGAGAGGATACTTTTTCCATTCTGCTTTCTTCCCACTATGTTTTCTTTACTCTGTTCACATCTACTCATGATCAGTCCTGGGTAAGTTTGTCTTTAATCTCAGGATGGGAGATAGTTTGAAAGACCTTGACCTGATTAATGCTTGTGGACCACTACACTAGTCTGCTTTTAAACTTCCTCATTTGCTTAGATCTGGTTGGGACTGCCAAGTTAATACATTTGTCCAGGTGAGAATAGAGCTTGTCAGCATACATGTTTGCAGTATCAGCATTTTGGGTTTACTGTTCTACTCAAATTTGGAAACTTCATCATAGAGTTGTAGGAGATTTGTACATTTGGAGTCCATGTATTCTGTGATATTTGCTTGTGATGGGGCAGAAAGTTTGATGGAGAAAGTTATTTGTATGTGATGTGACTTAACTGATGAGTGGGATACCTTGGAGATGGTATGAACAGATGCTAAGTTTGTTAAGACCAGATCAAGTACATTTTGTCTTTTAAGTGGGTTCCATCTCTGATGAAAAGTATTTTTATTTATATAATCTAAGAGTTTTTGTGTATATCTTACATTAGTGGTATAGGTCCCCCAGTTTATTATTGGGTAATTAAAGTCACCAAGGATAATAGTGTTCCTACTTATAGGGAGTTCATAAAGAATATTTAGGAATATTTTCTTGGGACATAGGGGGACTATGATCTGATAGGTGATCTTATTTAATCTGATTTGACTCTCTATAAGCTCTTCTTTTGGGTCTCTAGGTATCTGTCTTGAGTTAAAGTAGTCCCTAATAAATATAGATATGCCACCACAATTTCCAGCTGGTCTAAACAAATGGTAAACACATAACCCAAGTACTGAGGGAGTACTCTCTGGGCTCTGAAACCAGGTTTTTATAACAACACATATGAAGAGGTGCTCCAAATGCAAGAGGACTTCAAAGTCTGGCAGTTTGTTGTTTAGACTTCTAGCATTAAGCAGAGCTATCTTGATGTGGTCCACTGGGTGGTTTGTTTTGGAAGTTTGCTTGTGAGGCCCATTAGTGGGATCCTGCCCAAAAAAGGCACAATAGGGACAGCAAAAGCTTTCTCCTGTATGTGGAAGACTTGGATTGATAGGTGCAAATCATCCCTGGTGAAGTGTGTATGGTTGTCAGGCATCTCATTCCATGCTGACATACACTGGATTCCTCCAAAAATGACAGCAGGCTCCACAGGCATTTAACCAATTGCTAAAGCCATTTCTGTATACTTTCACATCATTCTTGTTGATGGAAGGATTCCACTCAATACTAGGATCTTTCCTGTATCTGTAGCATGCATTCATGGAGAGCACTGCCATGTGTCTTTCTGCATATTATTCAGGGATTTGCATGCTGGGCCATTTACTCCAACATGCAAGACTACCATATGGTAATCATTTTTTTCTTGTTTAAGGTTCTTCAGGGACATTGAAACATGACCAGTCTTTGTCCTGAAAGACAACACACTGTTACCCTTCTTTTGTCTAGTCTCATGAGTCTGGAATCAATGTGTCTAAGTATGGAGTCCAGAATTACTAATATGTTTCTATTTCTGCTTGTAGATTGCTTCAGTGTAGCTGCTTCATGATATGCTGTTTTCTGTTGACTTCCAGCTGTATTTTCAATAGTTAGTGTTGCTGTGTTTGATTTACTCTGGCCTTGTAGCTACTAGACCGCTGAAGCCTTGACAAGGATTTTTAACAGCCTCAGTGTATGATAGTTTAGTATGGGTATGTTTGGAATGTGGTGTAGGAGAACGATGTTCACAGGAAGTGTCTGGCTGTGAGCGTGAGGCCTCAGATTTGGCTAGGTACTTCCATCTCTTACAAACAGATGATTTTTTCATTGCCTGAGTATACAAGAGCTATGAGGCTGGAAACAGGGGGAAAACTGTCTGGTTGACCTTCCACTGTAGACCAAGAATACAAGGTGTGTAAGGAAGAATAACAGAAAATAAAAGCATTTCGGCTACTGGATTAAAGTATTAGTTCAAAGAAAAATAATAAACATGGATTAAATTAGGTTTGATCACCAAAATAAAAGAATGCAGTAAATATTCTTGTCTAGTTTGGCTATGAGGTCAGTTTAGCTGATATTAAGTGAGCATCAGATTTAAAGTATTGATTCAAGGTAAAGAAATAAACTTGAGCAAAATTTGGTTCAAGAATAAAAAAAAAACATGCACTAAATATTTTCGTGTAGACTGGCTTTGAGGTCAGCTTAGAAGTGTAATTGTGCTGCTGCTTTACCTGCAAATTTAATAGCTCCTACTAGAATATGGGATTAGCTATGGTTCGTAAAAGAAAATTTGAAACTGAAAGTGCCTGAGTCTGTTTAATATAGCTTTGTGCAGCAGTGCATGGGACAAACCCAACTTAATTAAAGTGAATAAATAAATAAAGAAACAGCAAGAATTCCAGCCAAAAACGTCCACATCTTAGAAACAGCAGCACATTATCCTCTGCCACGGAATAACACTACTACCTCCAGAAAGCTAGCAACAGCACCAGAAAGCCAACTAAAACTACAATTTAATGAAAAAGTGTGGGGAAATAGTGCAAAAGCACAGGGGCAACACTTTGATTAGCAAAATGGAGATGCTACCTAACACAATAACAGCTATGTGACTGCTACAAACACAATGCAGCAACTTTACTCAAAACACACTATAAACTGCAAATTAATGTAAAAGTAATGGAGAAAAGTGGAAACACACAGGGAAGAGACCTAATTTAACAAAATGGAGATGCTATCTAAAAAAACAACAGCCAGGCTAATGTTGTAGATTCAACATAAACAACTTCTGACAAACAGAAAAAATCAATAAAAATAAATAAACAAATACAGAAAACACTAGGTAAAATTAAGTGCAATATAATACAGGTATTTCCTGCTTTTTATAGAGGCTTGAGCTTAAAATGTCAGAAAATGTCTTCTCAGCAGATGTGCTGCTAGTGCAGCTCTCCTGAAGCCTCTAAAATGATAGCATAACGTTATTTTTAAGTCCTTTAACTATTAAGAAATATGAAGTGAAACTCTACACCAAATAAATGCAACAGCATGACTAGTGTTCTCTCAAATACTCAGTAGTGTATGTTCATATGACCCCTATTTGTAAGACAAAACAAGAGATTTAATATTGGTAAATTTAATATTTTATTCTGGCAGATAAACCTTATTAAATAGTATAACAACAATAATCTATGGACAAAGTGCTGCACTATGGTGAGATTTATGCATGTCTACATTGACCACTTGGTCTCTTGAACATATTAGCAAATCAGGGACATTCTGTAAAACTCTGTACAGTTGAAAGGTATGCTGACCAGCAGTAAAATTACCATACCTGTCAACTGTCCAGAGATTTGCAGAATACACCTTACTGTCCTCTTATTTCTGTTATGTCCCTCATAATTTAGAATGTGCATCAGTCAGTAATGCCAGACATTAGAATTTCATTCAGCCATTTAAAAAAAAAATAAAACGAGCTGCAGAGATACCCTCTTCTCCATTCCTGTTCTAGCAGTGCACTGATGCCCTGTGAAAGCATGCAGATGTTTGAGCCTTGTACATGCATAGCGCATACAATATAAGCAGAAAAGAGGGCAGAACACCAGAGTCCTGTTATACAATCACATTATTTAAGAAATGTAAGCAATTTCTTTCTTAAATAATGTGATTGTATGATGGTAATAATCCATTCCTGAGTATAGTTAGCACATGATTTACCCAAGGCTGTCTGTTTTGATGATGAGAATGAAACCACACCAATCATGAGTATATCTTGTGATCCCCACACCCAGTCTTGGATTATTACTAAACTAGAGCATGCTGTGAGTAAATCATGCATATTAAAATGCCTCTGAATTAGAGCTTGGCAGATGAACATCCCTGCAATGAGTAAGTCATTCTACAACTCCAAGCAGACTAGTCACCTGCATACTGCAAGCTCAGGCACAGTTTTACTGACAGTTAATCACTTTCACTTTTTTAAAATGATGCTACACTGTTCATAGGTTCATAGGTAGGTACTAGGCTATTGGCCCTAGGGCATATATAAGCCTAGCTAAAAATTTACCCTGGCTTTCGCCACCCAAGAAAATTATTTTCCTGTGCCCCTGTCGAGCAGAGCCACAGAAGTGATCCCTGGGGTGAATTTCCTATTTCCCATCCAATCATCAAGATTTTTCTTGAAGAGTGCTAATGAGGAGCTCTGTTTGACATAGATAGGTAGTTTATTCCAGAGTATGGGAAGTGTCTGGGACAGGAATCTATCCCTCCAGCATGTTCTGTTTATTGTGGTGACAAGGTTTAGGTCCCTACAGCATGTAGCTTGGAGGGATTGGGATTTCTTTAAGTGGAGCATGTCAAACAGCTCTGGGTTTGACATAGCTTTGTATGTTAGGCAGAGATCGCCTCTAAGTAGGCAATATGCAGCGGAGTAAAGCTGGAGTTTTTTAAAACATCAGCACCACAACTTCCATATTATCTGTTTCCACAAACTAATCAAAATGTTACTGATTAATGCTTCCTTTTGTACTGTAGCTTAAACTCATGTCTTTTGCATTGTATCAAATAACACGTCAGTGAAAGCACCACAGAAATACTAGCATTTTATTCCTCATTATAAGCAATAAGATTGCTCTCTACACTAAACTTACTTAGATTTCCACTTGCTCAGTTGTCAGGCAAGTGTGTACTTATTAGGTATGTATTTGTATATACTAAGATAATCATGTCTGTGATTTCCCTTCAGTTCCTTCAACTGTAGAATTGTCACTTCTTTCTTCCAGGAACTTTCATTTTCAAAAACTGATTATTTTCCTGTGTATTGCTTATCTACTTCCATGTCTTCTCACGTCATAATTACCCACTCCTCACTCTTGCAGGACATATTTCATACATAGAACACATTTTATAGAAGCTCACAGAATAATTGTTGCTCCTTCCTGGAAATTCAACATCCCTTTGTTCTTTCAGAGCTTTACCTTCCAACATACAGCCTGATATTGCAGGTATTATCTTTTCAGTGTGCAGTGCAACATTACAATAGTACAACAGTACAACAGTACATCAGTATAACAGTATAACAGTACAACAGTACAACAGTACATCAGTATAACTGTACAACATTACAACAGTACAACAGTACATCAGTGCAACAGTACAACAGTACATCAGTACAGCAGTACATAAGTACAACAGCACATCAGTACATCAGTATAACTGTACAACATTACAACAGTACAACAGTACATCAGTGCAACGGTACAACAGTACATCAGAACAACAGTACATTAGTACATCAGTATAACTACAATATTACAACAGTACAACATCACATCAGTGCAACAGTACAACAGTACATCAGTACAACAGTGCATCAGTATAACTTTATAACATTACAACAGTACAACAGTACATCAGTATAACTGTACAACAGTACAACAGTAGATCAGTACAGCAGTGCAACAGTACATAAGTACAACAGCACATCAGTACATCAGTATAACTGTACAACATTACAACAGTACATCAGTGCAACGGTACAACAGTACATCAGTACAACAGTACATCAGTACATCAGTATAACTGTACAATATTACAACAGTACAACAGTACACCAGTGCAACAGTACAACAGTACATCAGTACAACAGTACATCAGTATAACTGTATAACATTACAACAGTACATCAGTACAACAGTGCAACAGTAAAACAGTGTAACAGTAATGATAGATCCCTCTTCTGGTTTAATAAGATCCACATGTGGTACTGCACTATGCTACATTTCCTTACTAATTATATATCAACAAATATAAACGTTTTTATAGAAAATAAAAACATTTTGTTCTAAGAATCTACGAATAAATCACTTACCACTTTTACATCTAAAGCATTTTTTGCCCAAACATAAATACATAATTACTTTACTTGGGTTTTTATTTTAACAATGTGGATTTATCCTTTTTATTAAGAGCTACAAACCTTAGCAGCACTGTAGCTGACTCAGTGGCATTGATACAGGGCATCATCGGTGGTGCTTGTGACTTGGGATTGACTAGTTGGCCCAGAGCTATAGAGGTGACATAGAAGGGGTTGGATGATGTTACCTGTCATCTCTCAGTCCGGTGGCAGTGGTGGTGGTGGAGATATGGTTGGTGGGGGTGCTTATGGGAAGAATGACTGTGACTTAAGGACATGAGGTACTTCAGCTTAGCATTAATTCATCTCAGAAAACCAGCAGTTATATCCATGAAATCACAGGGAACATTTTCTAAAGTGCTACACTTCATGCAAGAATGATAATTACAGTGCCTGAAGACAGGTTATTTTTATAGCGGTATATGGAGCACAGGTTATCTTTTCTAGCTCTGTGTGGTACATGGTTAAATCTCTGATATGTCTAGATGACTTGTCTTTTATTATCTGCAAGGAAAAAATGAAGTGCCAGGCAGATCAGGATGGGAGTGAATTACTAATGCTGGCCAGGTCAGGGTGGGAGTAAATTACCAATGCTGGCTTGCCCATCTTGGGATATAGACATGATCCAGTCCATTGATTTGTTGACCCCTTCAAGACTGTGAAGGATACAGCAAGCAGCACTATGGGTCAGGGTGATGACTTTGCCACAACTGAACCTTGGAGGACTGGCATGGTTGGAAGTGGGGAGGGTGGCCTAATGGTTAAGGTGCTTGCCTTACCAACACAAGGTGCAGGGTTTGAGTCTCACAAGGGATAATTTTCTAGGCTTACAATGGCTCACAAGGGCAGTTAGCCTAGTATGAACCTATGACATATGCTTCCACCTTCCTAGAAACAATTAATGTGGACATTACAGCCATGATTATGAGTAATGGTGGGGTGATTTGGGTACCCTGCTGTGTAGATACGTCAGTTCTCTCTCAGCACCTGATTTTTGCGTCTCCATGGAAGAAATTAGGCTAGATTTTTGCCCCAGTCTGGGGCTATAGGGCTGTCACCTTTGTCAGTGAATGAATGGGTCTCACTCTCTCTCTCTGGAGAAGAACAAATTGGTCTACTGAGTTATAGGTTTTCAGGATGGGGGATTGATAGTTTGAGGGGCTTTTAAAAAACTCTAAATCAATGTTTGAGTTACAAGTGGGAGGTGGAGACACTTTTTCTGTTGATCCAGAATAATGGGTGTATCATTATTTAAACAGAAAATTACTGTATTCACCTATATTTTACATATACGTTTATAGAGACATTATTTACATACAGTTTATTGTAATAGTTTCAGTTCACTGCAAACATGAAGTTTCAGACTTTTTGGTTTGAATATTCAATATGAACCTTTCTGCTACAACAGTTTTACTCTATACCCTATATCTCTGCAATTTAATATGCCCAGGTTGCACTAAAACTCAAGAATCCTGGGTACATATTATAGTACAGAAGAAAAATTCAAGCCCCCAGAGGTTTGTCCATTTACCCACTAGCAATGCTCCTCATGTTTCTGTATTCCAAGCTTCAGAGTCCTGTGTCAATCTTTTTACATGAACATGTGAAAGCATATGCATTAAGTGAAATAGAGTGAGTTTTTCTTCCTAAATCTTAACTTTAGTTCCATCCTGGAGACAGATAACAAAATCACCATTCACATGAAAATTACACATACTACAGTTCTGACACTTCTTATTTACAAAGATTGTTTATGGAGTGGCCTAACATATTTTTCCCCCAAACTGAGTGAATTTAATGTGAACTAGGATGTCCTTTAAAGTTTTTGTTTTTTGGGAAACAGGCTGTAAGAAACATTAGTTACTAATACAAAGTAATATGCACATAGCATAACTGTCCAGTTTTCATAAAATATGTTTCTTACCTTTCTTGCAGCTAAGTTATACTATGTAACAAAAATCAGTGGCATTTAAATCCTAACAGTGTCCGTAGCAGCTAGTACAACATTTTTGTCTATAGCTATTACTTGCTCAGTTTTGTCTAGCATAGTTTTGTACTACTGGCCTGCATAATATAATCCTAAAAAAATTAAATGTCTGCAAAAGTCTCAATAATTATGTAAATTTAACAGAAGACAGGTGTTTTGGTGACTGATAACTCTTAGCTTGCACATGAAATGGGCATGTTAATTTATACAAATGCAGTAACAAGACTGAATGTGTGCCATATTCATAGATTCAACCATCCCCCAGATTCAGCAAGCCCTGCACGGTGCGCAGGAACAGTACAGGAGCTCCTGGAGGCAATATGGCCACTGTGCAAGCCAGGAATAAGCTACAGGCATGCACACAAGCGCTCCTGCACTATTCCTGCATGGACACAGCTCCTGTATGCAAATTACCCCATTTGCAGGTTTAAACCATGCAAATGAGGTGAATTTGCAATCCAGGAAGCTGTAGGGTTGCCACCTTTTCAGATGGCCAAAGTGGGACAGTTGTGGTACAAACATCAGATTTTGCAGGACAAAACGTACCCACGGTCAGTACAAGGGACAGAACTTCACTTTTTTGCCTAAATAAAAGATTATTCTTGTAGCATTTTAGTTGCTTATTCTGTTTCTAATAACATTTAGATGTTTCAGATACAGAATAACTGTTTTATGCAATTATTACATAAAATATAGGAAATAATTTTGCCCTAATATTTCAGGACAGTTGCCATTCTTACAATATTTTTACAGGACACAACTGCCCAAATAGGGACTGTCCCTCGCAAAGTGGGACAGGTGGTAACCCTAGGAAGCTGTCAGCCGGCTGTGCAGGACTAGTGTAGTGTGCAGAAATGTACTCTTTTACTAACTGAGTACATTTCTGCAAACTACAAAACGGAGCCATGACAGCTCCAAATGAAGGGTGTATATTATGTGGAAACCATGTCAATGGCCAAATATATGGTCATTGGCATGGAAAACAGTTGCAAAAAAAAAAAAAAACTTGTTTTTTTTTTAGCTGATTTCGGCTGTTTAAGCATAGGGCAGCTGTGCGCAAACGGGATTGGGCCAAAAATATAAAAAATAACCTGAAATAAGCATTGTAACCAAAATCACTATTTTGCCATTATACTCAATGGCAGGCAGAAGACAACATGGCCAGTGAATAGTGGTTGCTAAGGGAGGAGGCTCAGTGTGGGCCCTGTAACTATGCATTAGCAGGCAACCTTATGCAAATGAGGGGAATGATACTGAATCCCAGATTTCCCCTCAATGCTAGTCAGCACCCAAGAGTGTAAGTGCAGGAATAGCATGGTTCAAGCCTAAGAGTAAGCTGA
Source organism: Protopterus annectens (assembly GCF_019279795.1). Lineage (NCBI taxonomy): Eukaryota > Metazoa > Chordata > Ceratodontiformes > Protopteridae > Protopterus > Protopterus annectens. The sequence continues at coordinate 150,128,652 of NC_056729.1, read as the reverse complement.
CATCACAGGGGTGTGTGTCAGGCATACTGTAAGTGGACTGGAGCCCTGTGGCTTGAGTTTGCCCTTAGCTTAGCAGAGCTAAGCAAGGGGATGTGTCTGAGGCTGCCTAGCACTCTTTACATTGCCTAAGCGGGTGTGCACGATGCATACCGGGTTTTAAAGGAAAAAAAATAAAGTAAATCAGGAAATACCAGCTCTGTGCACATTTGAGCACTGTGTTTGCACGGTGTGCCCCTGGGCTTAAACAGGAAGGCAATGGGAAGGGAAAACACCAGTAGAAAGGTAATCAAGGAGAACTAGCAAAGCTGGCAGGTGAAATGTATCAGAATCAGCCAATTACACAGGCAGCAGCCTAGCCCAGAACACTATTATAAACTATGCAAACACCTTTCCCTCTGGCTTTTCCCACATACTCTACACCACCGGTATATACAAGAGGGGAAATTTTAACAAACAAAAACACCAAAATGATAGGGGCTGCAGCAGCTATTATACATCAACATGTGAAAGAGGCTGACGGCGGTGAGGATGAGAATGCTGTCGACCAGCCCACAGTGAGGAGAAGGAGAAGAGTGTACATACCCAGGGTAACCAACCAGGGGCTCATGAGCTGGAGATAGTGGAGTGCCATAGGGTGGACAGGGACCTCCTACATCAAATTGATGAGCTGTGCCGTCCACACCTGATACACAGAACCAACAGAGGGGAACCCATCCCAGTGGATACCAAGGTATGTGTAGGCCTAAGAATACTAGCCACAGGTACTTTCCAAAGGTCAGCTGGGGAGATCATGGGGATCTCACAGGCATCAGCATCCAGGATACTCCACCAGTTCCTGGATGCCATGTCAGCACATGCCGGTGAGCACATATATTTCCCCAACACCCGTAAGGTATTGGCCAGCAATATGCGTCTCTTCCACCAAATAGCAGAATACCCTGAGGTAGTGGGTGCTATAGACTGCACGCACATATGCATCAAAGCACCACCCGGTGAGCAGGGTAGGGTCAACATCAACCACAAGGGTTTCCCCTCCATCAACTGCCAGGTCATGTGCAATGCCCAGGTCATTATAATGAATGTGTGTGCTGGCTGCCCTGGAAGCTATCATGACTCCCACATCTGGCATCTGATACAGCTGTACCAGAGATTTGCTAATGGGGACATCCCTTACAATCACCTAGTGGGGGATGCTGGTTATGCACTGGAGCCGTGGCTGATGACACCCATCAGAAATGCACAAACACCCGAACAAGAACTTCATATTGAGGCACACGCACAGACCAGAATTATAATAGAGCATGTGTTTGGGATGCTCAAGTCACTGTTCCAGTGCCTGGACACATCTGGTGGATCCTTGCAGTACTCACCAGCTACATGTACTCATATTGTCATCGTATGTGCCATGCTGCTGTACATAGATGTACAAGCAAAGTTCTTCATTAGCACTCTTCAAGAAAAATCTTGATGAGTGGATGGGAAATAGGAAATAAACCCCGGGGATCACTTCTGTGTCTCTGCTCGTCAGTGGCACAGGAAAATAACTTTCTTGGGTGGCGTAAGCCAGGGAACCTTGTTGGCTAGGCTTGCATAGGCCCCTGGGCTGATAGCCTAGTACCTACCTATGAACCTATGAACTTATGCTACACAATATGATCCTGCGAAAACAGCTGCAGCAGGAACAGCATGGGGCGGAGCCACACAGCCCCCCACCATTGCCAAGGCCTGCACAGGCACAGAGTGACTCAGAGGAGGAACAACCTGAGCCTGCCTGGATAGGCAGAAGGAGGCATGCCCAGTATGCCCTGGCCTTGGCAAAGAGTCAACGCATAGCACATACACTGACACAGTAGGGACCCAGAGAATGACACCTCTCTCTGACTCGTACATACAGTAAAAAGGATGCGAAACATGACACTACCTGTGCTCAACCATGTATAGGGAGTGTACTATGTGCATCTGATATAGGCAGCCCTCCAGCACTATCCTCAATACTCGCTCAGCCACAAGGTAAGTCACTCTTCCTAACAATTGCTGAATGGAGTAGTATGTGTTGTTACTTGTATCTATGTTATGGATGTGAGCATGCAAGATAATCGTGTGGCTGAATGGGATGCCAGCAGATAGTAGACACCTACAGTGGAGGCTTGACATCTGTAACAAATACTGGTGTCAGCATAGTAGACAGTACTACACATGGTGACAAAACACACTCAGGAAATGTGCTGGGCCACATGTGTGTCCATATGACACATACATGCAAGTCAGGGAGGTTCACATACCCAACAACAGTCTCAGCCAGCAGGACAGGTGTAAACAAATACAAACAAAGGCTGTGCTAAGGCCTCTGATTGATGGCTATGGGTAACCCCCCAGGCCTACACAGACAAACTACAACAGGTCAGGCAGTGGGATGCTAGTTCTGAAGGGTAAGAAGTCAGAAACTGAAATGTAGGTCAATCAAACCTAAGACCTGTAGTACACTGATATGCCTCTAGTCAGCATGATAGGTTAGAATACAGAATGAAATGGAGTACCTGACATACCAGTACAGTCATAGCAAATGTGTGCAAGTGGTAGGTGTGCCCACCAATCCTATGTAGAAATGTAGTAACAGTCTGGCGTGCCCCCCCCAATCTGATGTAGACACGTAGTAACAGTCAGGTGTGCCCCCCAATCCTATATAGAAATGTAGTAACAGTCAGGTGTGCCCCCCCAGTCCGATGTAGAACTGTAGTAACAGTCAGGTGTGCCCCCTCCCCCATTCTTATGTAGACACGTAGTGACACACAGGTGTGCTCCCCCAATCCTATGTAGAAATGTAGTAACAGTCAGGTGTGTCCCCCCATTCCTATGTAGACACGTAGTAACACACAGGTGTGCCCCCCAGTCCCATGTAGAAATGTAGTAACAGTCAGGTGTGCCCCCTCAAATCCCATGTAGAAATGTAGTAACAGTCAGGTGTGCCCCCCAATCCAATGTAAACATGTAGTAACACACAGGTGTGCCCCCCCCAATCCTGTGTAGAAATGTAGTAACAGTCAGGTGTGCCTCGCCCCCAGTCCTATGTAGACACATAATAACACACAGGTGTGCCCCTCCCCCAATCCTATGTAGAAATGTAGTAACATGTATGTGTAGGTATAATAACAGTGGAGCACAGATTACCTGAGCTGGCCAAGGTAGCAGGATAGATTGTATCATGTGTACAATATGCAGGTCTGCATGTGTTAGGTTGGTGTGTGTGGTATATTGTGTGAGAGTGTTCAGTATGTATGCATGGTGAAGTTTGTCCTGGTGGCCATTGCCCAGTACTGCCTATGACAGGGCCATGTCCTTACAACTGCAGTGTCAAACACAATGCTTCTCAGTATAACACATTCTAGCAGTAAGCCATTGTAAATGTTTGGATGTAATATGTGTCACCATCTGAAAGATGGACATGACATGACTGTTGTGCCAGATATACAAGCAGTACACAGGGGGAAGTACCCCAGACATACAGTGTATAATATGTAACTGTCAAATGGACACACCCTTGGAATTGTACATACAGGTTTGCAGCACATTATCTGGGCTTGTAGTAGGGAATACAGATGTCATCTGGCCAAACACTGGCAGGCCACAAAGGTTATAGGAATGATGTATAGAGAAACAATTGATGTCCCTGCACAAGCCAGCATAAGTGGAATGCCCCATGCATATCTGTGAGACATATGCAAGTAGTGTCCATAGCACACATGCACCCAGCTCACTCACCCACCACCCACAGGTACCTCTCTGGCCTTATTCCTGCTGTTGGGAATGAGTACAATATGACCCCCAACTGTGTATGGCGACAGCGAAAGAATGCAACATGCAGAGCAGGTGTCCCATGCAGGTGTGTCCCTAGCTGTCAGCAGCACCCTGCCAGCATCCACACCACTGGATCAATACTGACAGAAAGTATTGGCATGAACACCTAGCACACCTATCCTGTCACCCCCAGGGGAATATACTGTATTTTAGTCTGGGACTGTAGGACTGACAGAATGCAACGGCCTGTTACAGCTAGCCTGCATCACTGCCAAATGGCCTACAGTCCTCTGACAAAGGCCTGTGTGTCACCCATACTGCCAATGTATGTTATGTCAAGAACTCCCAAATAACAACATAACACTCTCCACATAAGCCATATGTAAGGCTATGTGGACAAACCACAGTAACATGTCCACCATGTCCTACTGCATGAACTGTGGACCAACACCAATATACTGCTGTGATGAGGTGATAACTATAGGGAAAGTATCAGAGAATGTATGCATAATATATGGAAGAGGATAGAATAATAGAGGGGGGGTGGGAGCATGGGCAGCATGTAGTGTGTGAATTCCGAAACACAGCTGTGTGCACATACTATCCCTGGCTGCAAACACAAGAATGGGTGGCTACAAACCTGCTCATAAACCACAATGTGTAGGGGTAATGTCCTGAATTATGACCCCTGCCTCTGGGTAACCTGTGTGAATCTGTACAGCTGTGAGGTATTGCCACAGCAAGATAAGGCCATAGTGTCACGTCGATGGATGTACAATTATGGGATCCTCTGCCACCACTGTACCAAGGTGCTGAACCAGTTACACAGACCCAGCATCAAGTGTCTGCAGCTCCCTCTCCAGAATGGCATGGGTTTGCAAGAATATGTAAGCATTTGACCACAATACTGGACACAGCTGCATTCACCCTGTTTTCCCCAGGACATCACTGCAAGCAAATATGTCTACCTGACAGTACTTGATGACATAAAACATCACAGTGTATAACAGTTCACATGTCTGAATATCTCTGCTAACACCAGGACCATGTAGCAGAAGCAGCACAGACACAATTACCTACAGTAACCCACTATCCTTTGCCCATTTTGACCACATATTGTCAACTGATCTACAGATATCCTGCAGAAACAGTTTTCTAGCTTTAGGTGTAGAACACAAAAGTCTGCACTGGAGAACAATCTACCTGGAATGGATTCACACATTCAATACAGAAGATCATACTGGGCATGCTCCCACACCTGGAGAAATGAAGGCAATGTCAGACAACAAAATACCGAAAGGTCATACTGGGCATGCTCACACACTTAAACAAATGAAGCCCATGTCTGGCAACAACAGTGGATCATACATATTGTATCATACAGGCTTGTATTGCTCAGGCTGTGGATTGCATTGCATTACTGAAGCTAAGCTGAAATTCCTTAAGATTCCAAGAGCAGGATAAGTTATTTCTTACACTTATTTCACTGAACTGCACTTCTGAAATGCTTATAATTGTGCTATACAGTTGATCTACTACATTTTGCAATGTTGTAAAGCTTTTTTTATTGTTTCACTGCATTTATGTACTGTTTTATACTGTTTTAACGGTATGTTTCATTGCTAGATACTGTTTCATTACTCTAATTGCATGTTTACTGAATTACTTAACTGTAAACTGCTTTTTCATACTGAGAGTTGTATTTTCTGTTTTTGAGTACTCTATCCAATCTTTTCTTTGAATTTTTGATTTTTTGAGGTTTCTGTGTTCTACAGCTAGGAACTGTAATAGTGTGCATTACTATAATTGCCTGTTTACAGTTAACAGCATTCTCTAGAGTCTGCTTGCTCCTTGATCTGTTTAAAACTTTCATTTAGTGGCTACAGCTAGGAACTGTAATAGTGTGCATTACTATAATTGTCTGTTTACAGTTAAAAGCATTCTCTAGAGTCTGCTTGCTCCTTGATCTGTTTAAAACTTTCATTTAGTGGCTACAGCTAGGAACTGTTCTTATACTTGGTGGCTTTGCAGTTGCCCGCCCATACTGTATATTTGATCTGTGACACTCCTCCCAGTCAAGTGTCATTAGTTCATTCAATCTAATAGAGAACATTTGTGAAGGCCAACCCACTCAGATTCTTAACATTGAATTAACTTCTGTTCCAGCTTTCTCCATTTCCACTTTTACTGAATAAAAAAATTCTAAGCTTGCTTCCCCCCTTTCCTGTGGCAGGTCTTGTCCAGATATGGATTTGCTGTGCCCAGAACTGTTTGTGAGCTCCTAAGCCACCCCCTCCCACTTAACTAGAGTTAAACTATTCCTGGTGCCATAAAGTCTGTTCTTCAAATTTTCCATTGCAACTAGCCAGCTTTTTAGTTTTAGCACTCAAATCTGTTTCTTTGAGCTCAGCACTTGTTCAGAACTCATTGTAAGCACTAAATAAGTTACAATTACTACAGCACTCAACTTTCCTCACTTGTCTAGAGGAAAACAGTTTTTAGTACTTAATAAATAAGCACCTATTCAGGCATGTCTAAAGGTCAGCTCCCGGTGTTTTCTCCTGTCTACCTGATGAATCTGGGCATCTTGGGACAATGCAGCAATTGCCTCATGTACACAGACAACCCTCTCCTCCTACTACCCAACACTATGACCTGTGAGAGATGCACTTATATAGCCAAACTGGAAGCAAAGCTCTCTTCACCGAAGACTGGACTAGACAGTCAAGAGGAGAAGGTAAACACTTGCACCGCACCACACTCATCACATAGTCCCTCAAAACCTACACCACTAAAACACACACACAGAAGCACAAAACACACACCTACATTTGCGGAGGCTCTCAGTAAAAATCTGCCCAAACAACAGAGACCTCCAAAGCAGAAATGCAAGCAATCACCACCCCCAGCACAATGCAAATGACACATAGCCCACAAACTCAGTGTGCCACTCAACTACTGCCCATAAGGCATAACATACCCAACACGCTAGTCATAGGTGACTTTATAGTCAGGCACACTGATGTTCCACTCACCAGGCTAAACAAGGAAAAAGTTACTGTCAGCTGCCTGTCAGGTGCCAGGATCCACCACATAATGCATGCACTCAGGTCACACCACAACAAGTACAAATATGACTCTGTCATTGTCCATGTTGGTGTGAATGACCTGAGATGTACCTCCCTGGACTACATGAAAAGAGACGTGGAGGAGCTCTCCGATCTTGTAGTCCAGGCAGGTATGACCCTAGCCCTGAGTAGCATCCTGCCATCACCCAGTATGATACCACAGTACAAGGACAAAATGATTGACTTCAACAATTGGATAAGCTTCTGGTGTCATTCTAAGGGAATCCAGTATTTGTCTGACTGGGATGACATGATCGAAAGACCACACTGCTTTGCCAGAGATGGCCTGCACCTGTCACCCTTGGGATTCCGGATACTGGCAAAGGCTCTTGCCACCCCTATAGTGCCTTTTTTAGGCAAGGTTCAAATGACAAATTCACTACCGTAACAGGTACAAGCAAGCAAAATCTGAGGGTAATGCTACTCAATGCTAGAGGTCTAAACCTCAAAATGCACTCACTCGACGCACTCCTTAAAATGGAGAACATTGACATCTGTGCAGTGACAGAGACCTGGTTCAAAGCTCCAGAGAGCGCCCCTGCATTACCAGACTATAATTCATACCACACCTTTCGACCACCAAACCCAGACCAAAACACTAAAGGTGGAGGAGTGTCTATATTCATTAAGGATATCCACACCTCCAAGCTAGTTGCTCAGCATAATGCATCTGAGATTATCCAAGTTCAATTAACTCTGGGCAAAACCACAATCCAGATTGTAGCTTGCTACAGACCCCCCACCATGCCCCAGAATTCCCACTCCTCTTTTCTTGATGCACTGGAAAATATTAAGGTACAACCCAACACTCTAATAATGGGTGATTTCAACTATCCTACCATTAACTGGGAAAACTACTCATGTACCAACTCTTTTGCTCAACATTTTCTGGAAATCATCAATTCCAACATCTTGGATCAACTTATCCACACCCCCACCAGGGGCAGCAATATCCTAGGCCTGGTCATCACCAACATGGGTGACTGGTGTTCCACACCAGAGGTCAGCTCCTTGTTGGTCAGATCCGACCAGAAGCTAATCACCGTAGACATCCACATCCCGGTCCCACCCCCATTAGGAAAACAACTGTAAAAAATGTCTCCAAAGCCAACTTCACGCTTCTTAAGATAGAAGTGGCAAACTTCACGACACCCATACAGATGGACAATAGAGGTACGACTGCTAAATCCTACACAAATGCGCTTTATAAGCACTTACATGAGTGCATGGATCATGCTATCCCTAACAGAACCAAGATGCTATCCTCCAAAAAAAGGAAGCCAATCTGGTGGTCTTCTGCCATAAACAAACTCTACAACAGAAGAAAGAAACTGTTGCAAAAAAGAGTAAAATCCCACGATTGGAGGAACTCCTTGGTCAGCCTCAGTAAGAAGCTGAGATCCCTCATAAAATCCTCCAAAGCTAGTTATGAAAACAAAATCGTCACTGATTCTAAAGACAACCATAAAGCATTCTATAGCTATGTCAAGAATCTCAATGGCAACACTCAGATCTGCTATGAGTTACAGCACAGTGACACTAAATATACAGAACCAACTGATACTACCAACATCCTGGCAGATAGGTTCAGTGCTAAATTTATCTGCCTCTCACCCCCTAAATGGCCCATCTTTATACCGAAAGAATGCAACGTCCCTGTAATCACGGCTGCACAGGTAAAAACCTCACTCTCCAAAGCCAAGAACACAGCATCCATGGGACATGACAACATCCCAGGCTGCCTTCTACATGAACTACAGAATGAACTGGCACCCCACCAAAGTACCATGTTCAATTATAGCCTCACATCAGGCTTTGTGCCAATTGAATTGCGCACCATGATGGTTATCCCACTCCACAAAGGGGGGGGGGGCACAACAGACCCCGGGAACTACTGCCCCATTAGCCTGATGAGCCTGGTCTGCAAGTCCATGGAATGTATCATCATGGAACTCATAAACAAAGACATTGGAGATCTCCAAACTCTGTACTCCACACAGTTTGGGTTTGTAAAAGGCAGATCATGTCTCCTAAACCGGATAGACTTCTTTGAAGTAGTCACCAAAGCCATAGATGAGGGTAAGGTGGTTCACACAGCCTATCTAGATCTTGCCAAGGCGTTCAACACCATCCGCCACTCTGGAATTATAGATAAACTCACTAAACTAGGTATAAATCTCTATGTCACAAGATGGGCTGCCAACTGGCTTACTGACAGAACCCACACTGTGAAAGTAGCAGACTCCAAATCAGACTTCAGACCAGTGACAAGTGGAGTACCACATGGTTCAGTCCTGGGTCCTCTCCTGTTTGGTATCTACTTCTCTGGAGTACAGGCTAACGTAGAAGTTCTTTGGCTAACTAAATTCGCAGATGACTGCAAACTAGGAGCCATAATTGACTTCCCATACTCTGGAACAGACTACCTATCTATGTCAAACAGAGCTCCTCATTAGCACTCTTCAAGAAAAATCTTGATGACTGGATGGGCAATAGGAAATTCTCCCCAGGGATCACTTCTGTGGTTCTGCTTGATAAAGGCACAGGAAAATAATTTTCTTGGGTGTCGAAAGCCAGGGTACCTTTTTGGCTAGGCTTGCATAGGCCCTAGGGCCAATATCCTAGTACCTACCTATGAACCTATATCTGACATTTCCAGATTTTAGTGCATACACTCCTCAGTATGCACCAGTCACACTTTGCACACACATTGGATAGGAATACACACATATATCCAAGGACAACACACTATAATATGCCAAAAGTACACATACATAGATGTGTGGAAGAGAGTGACAGTGACAAAAAGCCTTCCATCATGAAGCCTGTCCCACCTAGCACACAGCCAAATGGCTACAACCACATGATGTGTAAATGTCACTCACCATAGACGTTTGCCTCTGAAATCCCTCAGCATTATAGACTCTGTGGTGCTAGTGCTAACTGTGCAACATGACTGTACAAGGCAGTAGTCATCTAGCAGTTGTATACACATACCTGTGGAATATAAACCTGTGTGTGCCTGAGTGTAGTGTGTCTACCTCTAGATGAATGGGTTATGGTCCATGCACACACACTCTGCCCTCCCCATTGCTCTACTATGGCAAGCCTGCTGATGTCATTGACTTTGAAATATACCTCTGGGGAAGGAGTAGTCCAGTAATCTCTGTGGTGTGTCCTATAACTGTGTAAAGCTGTAGTGTGATAAACTAGTTAGGTAGCAGTTCTAATCCTAGATGTGGCAAGTGTGTGTTTGTCTGTGTAGGAATCAATGCTTTTTAGGCTAGTCGCACCCACTACAATTTCAAATGCCCTACTTTGTCATGTCTGCAGATGTCATTCACTTTGAAATACACCTTTGGGGAAGGAGTATTTACTAATCTCTGTGGCATGTCCTATAACTGCATAATGCTGTAACTTGATAAACTTGTTAGGTAGGAGTTCTATTCCCTGACATGGCAGGTTCATAGGTAGGTACTAGGCTATTGGCCCTAGGGCCTATATAAGCCTAGCCAAATGGTACCCTGGCTTTTGCCACCCAAGAAAATTATTTTCCTTTGCCCCTGTCAAGCAGAGCCACAGAAGTGATCCCCGGAGTGAATTTCCTATCTCCCATCCAATCATCAAGATTTTTCTTGAAGAGTGCTAATGAGGAGCTTTGTTTCATATAGATAGGTAGTTTGTTCCAGAGTATGGGAAGTCTCTGGGACAGGAATCTATCCCTCCAGCATGTTCTGTTTATTGTGGTGACAAAGTTTAGGTCCCTAGTGCGTGTAGCTCAGAGGGAATGGGATTTCTTTAAGTGGCGCATGTCTAACAGCTCTGGGTTTGACATAGCTTTGTATGTTAGGCAGAGATCGCCTCTGAGTAGGCGATATACGACAGAGTAAAGCTGGAGTTTTTTGAGACGGTCTGCATAGGGCATCTGTTTGAGGCCAGTAATCCTCTTTGTGAGGTATTTCTGTGGCCTTTCCAGTTGTTGTTAATGTCTTGTGAGGTACATACCAAAAGGGGCATTGTATGCTATAATGGGTCTAATGAGTGATGAGTAGAGGGGAACAATGACCTCTTTTTTCCTGGATGAGAAACCTTTTGTGATGAGGTGTGCCACGTAGAAGGATTTCCTGACTACTGTGGCGATGTGATTATCAAAGGAGAGACTACTGTCCACCTGTGTCCCAAGGTCTCTTATCACACTTTTGGTGTTAAGTAGACTATCGCCTATGTAGTAGTTCAGGGGTACTGAGTTTTTATCAAAAGGGATGACAATCCACTTTTTGACATTGAACTTGAGGCCATGGCTTTGACACCAGGCATCTATCTCAGTGAGGCCCTTTAGTAGGATGTCCGCATCGTTAGGAGTTTTGATTATGGCTCCTGCGAACTTTGTTAGCCAAAGACCTTCTGTGTTAGCCTGTAGTTCAGAGAAGTAGATACCAAACAGGAGAGGACCTAGGACTGAACCATGTGGTACTCCACTTGTCACTGGTCTGAATTTGGATTTAGAGTCTGCTACTTTCACAGTGTGGGTTCTGTCAGTGAGCCAGTTGGCAACTCATCTTGTGACATAGGGATTTATATCTTGTTTAGTGAGTTTATTTATAATTCCAGAGTGGGGGATGGTGTCAAAAGCCTTGGCGAGATCTAGATAGGCTCATTTATGGCTTTGGTGACTGCTTCAAAGAAGTCTATCAGGTTTAGGAGACATGATCTGCCATTTACAAACCCGAACTGGGTGGGGTCCAGAGTTTGGAGATTACCAATGTCATTGTTTATAAGTTCCACTATGATACATTCCATAGCCTTGCAGACCAGGCTCATCAGGCTAATGCGGTGGTAGTTCCCCGGTTCCATGGTGACTCCCCCTTTGTGGAGTGGGATAACCATTGCTGTGTGCCATTCAGTGGGCAAAAAGCCTGAGGTGAGGCTATGATTGAACATGGTACTTAGGTGGGGTGCCAGTTCATTCTGTAGTTCATGTGGAATGCAGCCTGGGTTGTTGTCAGGTCCCAGTGATGCTGTGTTCTTGGCTTTGGAGAGTGTGTTTTTACCTGTGCAGCTGTGATTACCAGAACTTTGCATTCTTCCGGTATAGAGATGGGCCCTTTAGGGGATGAGAGAGTGGTAAAGTTAGCACTGAACCTATCTGCCAGGATGTTGGCAACATCAGTTGGTTCTGAATATTTAGTGCCATTGCGCTGTAACTCAGAGCAGATCTGAATGTTGCCATTGAGAATCTTGACATAGCTATAGAATGCTTTGTGGTTGTCTTTAGAATCAGTGGTGATTTTGTTTTCATAACTAGCTTTGGAGGATTTTATGAGGGATCTCAGCTGCTTACTGAGGCTGACCATGGAGTTCCTCCAATCATGGGATTTTACTCTTTTTTGCAACAGTTTCTTTCTTCTGTTGTAGAGTTTGTTTATGGCAGGGGACCACCAGATTGGCTTCCTTTTTTGGAGGATAGCATCTTGGCTCTGTTAGGGATTGCACAATCCATGCACTCGTGTAAGTGCTTATAAAGTGCAGTTGTATAGGATTCAGCAGTCGTACCTGTATTGTCTGTCAGCATGGGTGTCGTGAAGTTTGCCACTTCTGTCTTAAGAAGCGTGAAGTTGGCTTTGGAGAAATTTTTTACTGTGGGTTCCCTAATGGGGGGGGGGGTGGGGGGGTGGGCATGGGATGTGGATGTCTAGGGTGATTAGCTTGTGTTCGGATCTGACCAATGAGGAATTGACCTCTGGTGTGGAACACCGGTTGCCCATGTTGGTAATGACCAGGTTTAGGATATTGCTGCCCCTGGTGCAGGTGTGGATAAGTTGATCCAAGGCGTTGGAATTTATGAATTCCAGAAAACGCTGAGCACAAGAGTTGGTACATGAGTAGTTTTCCCAGTTAATGGTGGGGTAGTTGAAATTGCCCATTATTAGGGTGTTGGCTGTACCCTAACATTTTCCAGTGTATCAAGAAATGAGAAGTGGGAATCCTGGGGCATGGTGGGGGATCTGTAGCAATCTACAATTTGGATTGCAGTCTTGCCCAGAGATAGTTGCACTTGGATAATCTCGGATGCATTATGCTGAGCAACTAGCCTGGAGGTGTGGATATCCTTAATGAATATGGACATGCCTCCACCTTTAGTGCTTCGGTCCAGGTTAGGTGGCTGAAAGGTGTAGTATGAATTATAGCCTGGTAATGCAGGAGTGCTCTCTGGAGCCTTGAACCAGGTCTCTGACACTGCACAGATGTCGATGTTCTCCATTTTAAGGAGTGCCTTGAGTGAGTGCATTTTGAGGTTTAGACTTCTAGCATTAAATAGCATTACCTTCAGATTTTGCTTGCTTGTACCTGTTACGGTGTTGTATTTGTCATTTGAATCTTGACTAAAAAAGGCACTATGGGGTGGCAAGAGCCTTAGCCAGCATCCGGAATCCCAAGGGCGATAGGTGCAGGCCATCTCTGGCAAAGCATCGTGGTTTGCTGATCATGTCATCTCAGTCAGACAGATACTGGATCCCCTTAGAATGACACCAGAAACTTAGCCAATTGTTGAAGTCAATCATTTTGTCCTAGTACTGTGGTATCATTCTGGGTGATGGCAGGATGCTACTCAGGGCTAGGGTCATATCTGCTTAGGTTACAAGATCGGAGAGCTCCTCCATGTCTCTTTTCATGTAGTCCAGAGATGTACATGTCCAGTCTTGGGTGAAGAGAGCTTTGCTTTCAGTTTGGGTATATAAGTGCATCTCTGACAGGTTGTAGTGTTGGGTGGTAGGAGGAGAGGATTGTCTGTGTACATGAGGCAATTGCTGCATTGCTCCAAGATGGCTAGATTCATCAGGTAGACTGGTGAAAACACCTGGAGCTGACTCTTATACATGCCTGGTTAGGTGCTTATTTATTAAGTACTAAAAACTGTTTTCCTCTAGACAAGTGAGGAAAGTTGAGTGCTGTAGTAATTTGTAGTTTATTTAGTGCTTACAATGAGTTCTGAACAAGTGCTGATCTCAAAGAAACATATTTGAGTGCTGAAACTAGAAACTGGTTAGTTCTAAGAAACAAAATTAAGCTAGAAGGCTTCCCTCCAACACAGAAAAGCTTGGGGGCTCAAAAGCTTACAAACAATCCCGGATACAGCAAATCTGTATCTGGACTAGACGACTTACAGGAAAGGCAGGAAACAAGCTTAGACATTTTTTTTTTTTTTTGTAAAGTGGAAAGGGGAAAGGAGGAACAGGAACTAACTGGGATGGCCTTCTCAAATGTTCTTCCTGGATTAGGTAGAATGAGGTAATGACAATAGACTGGGAGGAGTGTCCCAGATCAAATTTACAGTAGGGGTGGGCAACTGCAAAGCCACCAAGTATAACAGGATGCCAATAGGGAGGGAGGGTGGAAAACAAAAATCAGAACAAACAAACCCAACCAGATGCTTAATAATTGTAGAAAATTTCTAGTTAATACCTCACCCACAGTGAAACTAGCTAGCAAAGTATATGCAGACAATAAAAGTGCTATAATTAACTTGGAAATAAGCATAAAACAGTGTGTATGTTTGTTTGTCTGTGTAGTGAGAAATGCTTTTGAGGCCATGCACATTCACTACAACCTCCATTGCCCTACTTTGGCAAGGCTGCTGATGTCATTCATTTTGAAATACACCTTTGGGGAAGGAATAATCTAGTAATCTCCATGGTGCATCCTATAACAGTGTGATATACTAGTTTAGTAGGGGTTCTATTCCCAGACATGGCAAGTGTGTTTGTTTGTCTGTGTAGGGAGCAATGCTTTTGAGGCCATTCACAGTCAATACAACCTCCATTGCCCTTCTTTGGCAAGCCTGCTGATGTCATTCACCTTGAAATACACCTTTGGGGAAGGAGTAGCCCAGTAATCTCTGTGGCACATGCTGTAACTGCGTAATCCTGTTGTGTGATGTACCTAGTTAGATAGGAGTTCCAATCCCAGATATGGCAACTGTGAGACTTGGTTTGTGTGAGAGCATGTGTGTGTGTCTGTGTTTGCCACTCGTATCCTGTGTGGAGGTGGCTGTGAGTGTGTAATAACTGGACTCATTATGCAGTGGCTTTTGCAAATTTCTTATATGGGGGGCCTATTATATGTCACAATGTCCACCTTACAAGGATAACAGATGTCAAACAGCAGAGTGGCTGGGATTGCCAATCCATACCCCTACATGTGATATCAAGGCCTGGCTAACAAATTAGGTAACCCTTGTATTACCCAGAGAACACTCTCAACCCATGTTTCATACACAAACACAGTCACCTAGGCAACAACCGCTTTGTTGGTAGTACCCTGCATATTGCCAACAGATAATAACTATGGTGTGACTGCAGCAGACTACAGAGGGCATGGCACCATGTCCCATCACTACAATAGGCACATAATTGCTGACAGTGTGCTTTCATTATGTTCCCCACTGGATGCCTGTAACAACTGTAGTGTCATCAAATGTGACCCACAAAGGACATACCATGTCTTAAACACATGCCCTGTGTGTACAGATGCTACTGACACCAGGGAATACCTGTATCATGCTGTCAATGTAGGTGCAGGGTCAACCTGGTGTCAATTGCCAGTTCCCACCACATGAGGCCAGGACTGGCACATCTGATGATAACAATCTGTGTACACAACATGGCCCAGACACCCCAGGTACAGTTCCACATGTCACAGAACATGCATGTGGGCCGTGTGCATATCCCAGACACCATCCATGTCATGGACTATAGAACTCATACATGGCAAGCATTGCACAGCACTGGCCACACACAATAGTAACCCAGATGACTGGATGGTGAATACAATACCCACCTGTGTGGGACAATCCAGACACTACACCCCTGAGCCACACTGCAGACCATTGTCATGTGTCCTGATGCTAAGGTATACCCTTCACCTAGCCTTGTACAGCCTTCTGGCACAGTCAACCTCTACACACCTGTGAAGCAATGCACCCATGCATGGCAGTACTGACACCCTGTGTCTGTGTGTGTGGATTATAATGATTTCTACCACATTCACACTCACTGCAACCCCCATTGGCCTACTGAGGCATGTCATCTGATGTCAGACACGTTTACATACCCTTTGGCTATATATCATCCGGATAATCCCTGTGGTGCATGTGAAACCTGCGTATTACTGTATTGTGGCAAATTAGCTAGTTAGGAAGTCTATTCCTGACCCTGTCAACTGTGTTAATGTGTGTGAGCCCCTGAGAGAGTGTGGCTGTGTCGATGTTGACACATGTTGATGGGGATAGGCATGTGTACCACACCAACCTTATCACTCCTATATCATTGTTGCAGATGTCATTCACCATAAGATATACCTTTGGACAGCTCCCCACCATGTAAGCTATGTGGTGCATGCAATAACTGCATAGACATGTGATAGCAATACATAGTCAGTCAGGGGTTTGAAACCTCGTACTGGTAAGTGTGTGACACAAACATGCTTAGGTTTTATTCCCCCACCCCCTCCCTGACTTAGTTTGTCTCTGCCTGTCTCTCTCACTCCCTCTCTGGTGGATGTGGAGAAGTACACCCACTTTACTTAGGCAGCAGCTTGTGTTTTGTAAGTGATGCTCATGATCAGCTTATGGCCTCTGCATGAATTGCGGTTTCCCTCTAGCTGATTGCATGTGGAACAGCTGTATTAACATTCCCATAGCCAATTGCATGGAAACACACTCCAGTATCTAGGAACAACATGTGGGTGTTGGGCCTTTTCATTCACTGTGAGTAGGACCTCATGTTGTTTTTTGGCAAACAGCATCACAGATGGTATTGGGAGTTACCTCTAACAACATACACTGTGGAGACAGGCCAACAAACAGGAGGGGGATGTGCCAGACATGACTACAGAATATAAGTGTTGCTCTTCTGCATTTGGAGTAATGTTGGTTTAACATGGTGTGTGTGGATATGGCTGGTCTACATGATTTAATACCTGCCATGATAGTGTTATGTGTTTGAGGAAACTCCCACCTGTAGGGTTATCTGCATACTGGGCAGTGTTTGGAGTCTTATGTTTCTTGTGTTTCTCACAGATCACCTATCTTAGAACCGCAGAAGCATAGTCTGAGGACTGCAGTCAGTACATTGTGACAGCCATGAGAGTTACTGACTTCATATCCCTCATAGGTTCATAGGTTCATAGATTAGTACTAAGCTAACTGCCCTTGCAAGCCATTTTAAGCCTAGCCAATTATCCCTTGTGAGAGTCAAACCCTGCACCTTGTGTTTATAAGGCAAACACCTTAACCATTAGGCCACCCTCCATAACTTCATTATGTTCTGACTTCAGTTTTTAATGACTAGCTACTGATTTGCCAGAAAACAACAGTGTATTACAGAGGTTCATACATATTTACAGTAACAAACCTTCACATTTGTTTACTGTACCACTGCATACCTGTAGTTAATTCATGTCCAAAATAATAATCCTCATATGAATGCATACAGGAAATAGTCAAATGTGAATGGGAACACCCCTCACCGTGGATTATGTATTGTAACCACCCCCAACCATATTATGTATTGCCAACATAAAAAGCTGCTGACAGTTGCCGAAAGACCTGTGTCTGTAAACACAGGTAAATCTCTATAAAATGGACAAATTCTGTCCATGTGCTTCATCTGACATTTGAACTCGGTCAGGGCAGTTCCGTTCACCAGGCGGACAAGCCTAAACCAAGATCACCACAGGACATATGTCACAACAAACCCTGTTACAACAGTAAATGTATGAGGGTATCATAGCAACATGCCAATATTGGCCCAGTGGTTGTGGCTCCAGCTACAAGTTTGTCAACCTTTGTACATATGTCATGCAGTAAGAGGTGCATATGTTCTGTACACCATTATTTATTGACATTGTACCTGATAGCAAGCCAGTCAGATATCAGACTGCTAAACATGTTATGTATAGTAGGGGTTACTTCTGAGGACATAACCTGGGCATTCTGCAGTTGTGTGTACAGTAGTGGGCTCTATGTACTTATGGTGATTGTCGACAGTATGTGTATTGCGCATACGTACCTTGGTCTGTGCACAGACTGTGGTAGATTCCATTGTTCTTGGTCCTGTTCTATCTGATGTTACATGCTGCTCCAGTGTATGGTATTCTATCAGGTCACATGTCTGTAGAGCCAAGCACACATGTGTCTCATACCACAGACAGACATCGGACCACACTGTGTCATGACCCAGTTTATGTAGGATTAGTGTGTGAGTGGCACATATGAGGATGGTGTTTATCAGACAGTCCATATAGTGTCATATTTAGCTTATGTACCATATGTGGCTGTGTTCACATTGGTTGTTGTGGGTATGCACTTTCTCACAGTTGTCTGTTACTCTGTGCTGTGACATGTGTGTAGAGCCTGCTATATTTGCAGGTACATGTGTATTCCCCCATACAAAATGTAGTCCAGCATTGTGGCAGTCTGCCTGTAGTTTGCACAGTGCTTTGGTACATGCCTAGCAGCTTAGTGTAATTACCCAGTGTGCTGTTATGTCCAGATATTTGCAAGACAAACTGCTGCCAGGCCACCATAACTGTTGTGTATTTCTGACAAAGCAGTGGGATTCTATACAGATGTATGTCACTAAGGAAGGTGGCTTAATGGCTAAGGTGCTTGCCTTACAAACACAAGGTGCAGGGTTTGAGTCTCACACGGGATTATTGGTTAGGCTTAAAATGGCTCGCAAGGGTAGTTAGCTTAGTACTAAACTATGAACTATAACTACTGGGTAGTATGTGGCCATGTGACCTCTGCACCACCAGGTATTATGTGTCAGGACAGACTGGCATGTGTGAATGCATAAACTGTGTGGGAATATGCAGTCCAGTATTTACGTGCTACACCCCTGTACATGGCTGTTAACATCCACATTGTCAGGCTTGGTCCACATCTCGCATGAAGGGGATCTGTCTACACCTTTGGACTGACCACAGAGTGTCAGACTGTCCACATATATTGGTCATATATCTGCTGTGGTCCACAGGATCATTACTGTGCTATCAATGGTACTGTACTATTATGTCCTTAGGATGTCTGTCAGTAACCGATGGCGTACATGTCAACAGCAGATGTGACCTCCCACACGCAACATGTCTGTTAAGACAGTCCCTGTTACAGTAGAAAAAGTCTACATATATACTTGCAATACATACATGACACCCCCTTGCACTAAGAGATTGGGACTATTGGTGCTGAGGTAGGACTCCACTCCATGTTCTGGACATATGGTAAACATATATGTGTGTGTGTGTGTGTGTGTGTGTGTATATATATATATATATATATATATATATATATATGTATATATCCATATAGCTATATAGATATATAGACATATACATATCTACATACATATATGGATCTCTATGTTTATATATATATATATATATATATATATATACATGTACAAACTCAAATATATACATATACGCAGTTATATATAGCTACACATATACAGATATATAGATATACATGCACATATAGTTATGGATATCTACATATATATCAACATAAATAGGTATATCTGTTTAGATATGTATGCACATATAGTTATAGATATCTACATATATATCAACATAAATAGGTATATCTGTACATATAGGATGTGCATACATATATATATATATATATATATATATATATATATATATATATATACACAGAGAGCTCTATAAAAGGCAATATATATGATGCACTATACTGTAGAAATACATATATATATATATATATATATATATATATATATATAAATATATATGTGTATGTACATGTAGACACATATCTACATATGTATATGTATATATCCATATCCTTGTCATGTGTAAACATTACGGTTGTGTATATCTTCCCAAATGTATCACGCCATATGTATTTAATATGTGTATATATAGATATAACAACATATGTGATGCAACAGTAATATCACTAACAAGTACTACACAATTGTGGAAGTCAAGGCAATTGTTCAGTACTATTCAATATGTGTACTGACAGATATATTGGAAAAGCAACAACTGCCTTCACAGCTGTCATGGCATAGTGGCTAACTGTTGTGACTATAGTGTACATGGTCCTGGGTTCAAGACCTCCAAGGGCTGTTTATTTTGTTACTAGGCAGAACAAGGGTCGTTGGATACAAGTGGTTAAGGCAATTTTGAGCAGCTTTAAGTGCATTTGCATGTTTTTTTTGTGAAGTTAAGTGGTGCTTACATACAGTTAAATGTAAGGGTGCTTACACCATGTAAGCTTTATTTACCAGTGCACAAATGTGCTCAGCTGTTATATTGCAGCAATGCTGACACCTATGAAGCATGGCTCAGCCCTTGTAACCAGTGCTCACATCCCAGTCTGATAACATAGCAGAGTAATGATATCTGTAATAAGTGTATGTAATGCCATGTACAAAACATGCGTCTATGTGCCATCATTGCAGTAGCAAGTGGTGTGAGTGTCATGTCTGGGACCTGTACATCACTCTTATCCATGTGAATGTGTTACGCACAAGGGTAGTAACCCAGGTTACATACCGTCACACTGGCATGTAGTGTATCATGCTGTTACTACTGTTGACAGTGCTTTCCCAGGCAAGATTAGATTGCTAAATGTAGTACTTGCAATAAGCAACCCTGCAGGTATAGCTGGACTCTGAGGCCTCACTGTCATGTTCCTGGTGTGTGAGCTGTGTCACAGTATATATCCCCTACTGGATAATGATCTGACATGTGGAAAGTAACTGTAGACTACTGTCTGTACTGCACATGTCAGTGAGGGCTTCAAACATGTAGTAATAGCATACATATTGGTGTCAGATGTCTATCTGTTGACACATTCATTCTACTGCATAGCTAGTTGCCAAGATGATGTCTGTCAGTCCCTGTACAGATGTGCAGATGGCAGGTATCCAGCTTGGATATGTACAGGCAACCTATGCTTGACTGACACTGACATGTCTGCCCAGTTGTGTTATAACTAACAAAGATAGGACACAACACCCTGTACACACCACATGCCACAGGTACCTCCACTGCACTGCCACAGTCAACAGAACATGCTTGGGTACAGGTCTCCATCACAGACACTAACCATGTGTTGTAATACATGTTGCATACATGTCAGCTGGATCACCTCAGTGGCATTTGCAGGAGGCACCCAGAGGATTGGCTGATGCATGTCACATTCACCCTGAGGGTCACCACAGTGGTGTCTGTCAATAGATTGCCTGCTGGCACATGGCAGGTGGCATCATACCACTGTACACACATTCCCTACACTTCCCATCTCTCCATGGACAATAGCCATGTACACACCTATGACCATCTTAAGCGATGCACCCCAGTACTGACAAATGTGTACGTGTGCATTACTGAGGATATCAGTGTCTGTGTGTTAGTACACCTGTAGTTGGGACTACCATGAGGGCCTTCACAACCACTGCAACACCCATTGCCATAGTGAGATGTGGCTGCTGCTGATACGGACATTACATGTACACTGTTACGCTCCTCTCCCTAACGGCTACATGAGCTTTGCAGTACCAGCACAACAGTGTTGTACAAATGGGTTGATAGGCATGGGATACCCATTGAGTTCTGGCAAGTGTATGTGTGTGTGCATGTCTGTATATCTGCAAGGTACAGCATTCCGAGGCCACATACTACTATTACAATATACATTGCCACACAGAATTATGGATAGTGATGTTGCTGCCCATAGGTGAGGCATGACAATGCATCATCCTACCATGCCTGTGGCATGTGCATTATATGCATATCCCTGTAGTACCACTGTTGGGATGGACGATGGGATGTATCACAGTCATGGGCAATGTGTGATGGTGGGTATGTCTGAGTGTCATCATGGGTTCCAGTGTGTACAATATCCACTGTGGGGTGTAGGTGCTGTGTACACTGTCATTACACCATGGTACCCCCTGTTACATGTCCCATGTACCACTGTATGGTGACCACTGTCACTATCAACCATACAGGTAACTGATACCACAATCTAGCCCAGTTATGCATGTGCTGTGTGCAGCCTACCTGTAACACACTGGACACACTGACAAGTTAGTTAGCACAGATAGGCCCGGGTCTCACAGATGTGTGTCTGCCTGTTATGTGTCTGTTAATGTGTATATGATGGTATGTCACACTATGTATTGTCCATATACAACCATTACATCCCACATTACCATACTGTACATGTCAGGGGATGCTCTGCATATAACATGTAACCTGAAACACACCTCACCCTAAAAGCTGTGTGGTGTGTGTAATGAAAACCACACACATCAGCAGCACTACACACCTAGGTAGGGGTCTAGCCCCTGTGTTGCTAAGTAAGAGTGTGCATGTATGTGGATGGATCTATATCAGGTTGCTGATTATACATGTCCCAGCGGGTCACCTGTCCATGTGGTACAGGCTGTAACTGTTATACAGAACTGTGACATGTTCAACTGTACCCAGGATATGTCACAGCCATGGTGTCACCAAAGTGCTTTACTCCTTGTGGAATATGACTGCAGACCATCCTCCTGCTGACACATGTACAACTATAACACAAATGGATAACATTATGGAGACCATGATCACTCAGTGTTACTAACAGCTATAATGCATCATGGCTGAACAGCTACACTACCTGACATGTATGCAGTAAACATTACTCCTGACAACATGTTACACAGCAGTACATTGGTACACTGTAGTACAGTCACCGTGTGCATCAGAACCATATTAGCCTTTCCCTGCATCGATGTTATGGATGACAGGGATGTGGCACAGGTATCATTATATGCACAGGGTGTGTTGTTGGTTTGCCAGAGACCGAGGGTGGGCCATACTTTTAACACCAGTGTGTGGGTGAGGGGTGTAATTAGTTGAAATGGGCATGGTGATGTGGTGTGTGTGGAGGTATGACGCTGCCCTAGGTGTGTTTGTATAGTGTGTGAGTATGCATGCACACAGTTCTGCCATGTGGCTGCCCTATACAGGTGTTTCTTGGACAGCTGCAGACCATACCTGGCAGGGTGTGCAGTTCACCACCTCCAGCCATGGACACACGGACTGTGTCTGCCAGGGGTTCCATGGGCATGTCCAGGTACAGGCCTTGATGTGCTACTCTCCCCTGATGATGACAGATGTCTGCTGGAACCAGGTCTCTCCTGGAACTGGTCAGGGTCACATACATGTGGTCTGCTGTGGTGTGGTGTGGACAGCACCCCCCTGCAGTGCAGGGGCTGGTACTGCCACTATGGGAATGGCTTGGTGTCCTAGCATGTCCACGTCGACCGCCAGCTGTTGATGTTGCTGGCCTACATCCACACGGCCATCACCCCACTTCCACCACATGTTTGAGTATGGACAAACCACAGTCGATGAGGCCCATCATCTCACCCAACTGCCTATCCATGACCTTGGTAGGATCACAGAGGGCACCTGCAAGCTCATGGAAGTTTTCACTTACAGATGGGAGAGCAGCCCTCTGCAGCCTCAGGCCCTGTCTGGTGTACAGTTCCATACATGCCTGCACCCTCAGGACAGTCTGAAACATGCACCAGGTGGTACCAGTTGTGGCACTTCTGCCAGGGCAATGATGCCAAGCAACCCTACCATGAGCACCCCGGTACATCTGCCTATGTGGTGCCCTGCCAGACATTTGGCATTGCCTGCTGTGACCAGACACAGTAGGCATAGATGGCACACTCTCCTGTGCACTGCCACCAACCACCAACTGTCCATCTGCTATGGCCACTGGTGATGGCGTATGTATAGGCACTGTAACTGTGTGCAGGGTTGGGGTGGCTAACATGGGGATGTCAAACGATGGTGCAGATTTGGCCTATGACAACCCCACCTGTGCCTCAACAGTCCTATCATCATCTTCAGTGTCTGTATGGACACCAACATCAGATTGCATGCAAGAGGGACCTTGACCCACCTCGCCACCTGTGGGGGAAAACAAGAAATGCACTTTAAGATCTGTAGGGCATTGCATAACAGTACACATACACACACACACACACACACACACACACACACACACACACACACACACACACACACACACACACACTGAAATTCCACCATAATACCTACCTGTCCCTGAATTTACAGACAGTCCTACATTTATTCACGTAAGTTCCCCATCCTGCATCACACTTGGTAACATACATTCATTAATACCACTCGTTAACATATCATTCCTCTAAATGCCTAGATGAGTGATCACAACACAAGACCTGTTACTACATTACCTCCTTGACTTGAGTGGAGTAGGTTTTACATGGCCTCACTGCTGTCATCCACTGTTCACCCTGGGTATGTCCAGACATCGTGAGCATGGCCCTCATATGTTAGGGGCTACTACGTTCACTCCATAATGTCATGCACTAGTGTGTCATACGTAACTATTGCTCAGTATATGACAGATCTGTTGCTCAATCAACTTATCATGTGGACAACAGTAATATATGGATACACCCCGTGGTGTTGTCTAGTAATCCCTCAATGCATCTGTAGTGCTGCATAAGTGAGTAGTCATTCACCTTTCTGCTGATTGTAATATTAAGGGTATACCTGGTGTCTACTTTTCCTCCTCTGCACGTTCCATGCTACAGACCTTATTATACTATCAGCTATCCTGTGATTACATATCAGACAAGTATTCCTGGTGTCTCATGTATCAGTCCATGTCCATGTACTGCACGATTCCAAAGGGAAGTACTACCATATGAACAACCCCGTAATCACACATGTTCATACATGGACACCCACACAAACACACAAACATGCACACACACATCCTACATGCATCAATCGCCCTCCACTCCACCAGATTGCACTTACAGACAAAATAACCCCCCCCCACACACACACACACACAAACATACACACACACACACACACACACACACACACCTACAGGTGAGGTTGCACGAAGATAGTACACACAGTGTTCCCACTACCCATCTGTCAACATGCATAACATATGGTACTCAACAGCATGCAGTGGAGCTATAGTCAATCCATGCTAGCAACAGTATACATGAGTGTGATGCATGGGCTGTGTTAGTAGGTGATGCCCCTTCCCCTGGAAAACACTACATCCATGTACACAGTATTGCTGTGCACCTGTTCTGCATCCTGCCATGTACTATGCACCATACCTCCCAGGTGTAAAAACCATTGCTGAATGTGTACTACTGTGTCAGTTATATCTGCTCTAATGTTCACAGCCCCTATGTCTTTGTGCGACACATACCTGGGATGATATGTGGACAGATGTCATTTATGAATGCCTGATGTCTAGTTTATAGATCTCAACATCAGCGGTGCATGTATGACCAATATGATACTATAACACTGACAACCGTCAAACCTTATCATGGCTATGGGGAGTGTACACACCCTTATTGATATGATGCACTCTTCCTTAATATGCCATGGAACCACATCAGCCCATATATTAACATTACATGAGCCTGATATGTAACATATGTCCTGTACATTCACATGCAGTGTCTAACAAATGTGTTAGGTGTGCAGATGCTGACCATGATGCATACACTCCATGGGTGCATATGTGTGCACACCCTTATCATTTATTTATTTATTTATTGTATTTGTTTACCAGGATAAGTCCACTGGGTCTAAAAGAGCCCATTTTCAGTGGAGGCCCGGGGAGAAAAGCTCCAACGAGATACCGAAAAAATATAGACATTAATTAGTACAGAAGCAGAAACAGTGTTACAGATAGTAAATATAGTAACATATACATAATATATACATAAAAGCAGGAATCTAGTTTGTTTGATTACAACAATATACACAGAAAATATACATTAAAGCAGAATTCAATTAATTCAATTAGATTGGTATAAACAGAGGTCAGTATTATTGTACCAGAATCAACAAGTGAAGATAAAAATAAATATGGAGAAAATATTTACATAAAATGAACTTCTATG
Organism: Protopterus annectens; assembly: GCF_019279795.1. Classification (NCBI taxonomy): domain Eukaryota; kingdom Metazoa; phylum Chordata; order Ceratodontiformes; family Protopteridae; genus Protopterus; species Protopterus annectens. Next base: position 150,102,704 of record NC_056729.1, on the reverse strand, counting down.
AAAAATTGTTTGTTCCAAGATGATTGTCTTAGTACTTTTTAGATAGTAATACATGTTTTTTAAGAATTTGTCTGTATATGGTGTTATGTAAATATATTCTGATATATATATGTACATTCAAATAGATAGTGTGCATACAAGCTTTTCTATATATGTACTTAGAGATGTCTATATATACTTTTACATATGCATACTTATAGACTGGTTTTTAAACAATTTACTATAGTATATTTATATATATTCTAATAGATATTGTGTATATAGGTTTTCCTATATGTATATTTAGAGATGTTTATTTATACTTTCACATATGCATTTTTATGGTCTGGCTTTTTAAAATTTTAGATGTAATTTACTATAGCTTTCTCTGACTAGAACATTAGCTTGCTTTAATTGTATAATTGGAACATTTGATTCCTATCAGCTGATAGCTAACGTGATATAAACTGGTTGGAGAGTTGATCAGTTTGTCTGATGAAGCGACAAGAGCAGTCGTGAAAGCACTAATGTTATTTTATTTTTATTTTTTATTTTTTTCTAATAAACATGGTGGTTGTGTAAGTTTGGTGCAGCTTTCTTTTTTCACTTGGTCTTGCTATTCTGCACCTCTCTGCACTCTGAGCCGTTTAGTTTATTTTCATTTCCTTTGCTGTTATTCGTCGTTAAGGGGCATACCAACATACTATGGATGTTGTAATTAATGAAGGAGTTTCCATTAATGAAGGAGCTAGAAAAACTACCAATGATCGATTCTTACGAATCCTGGATATACAAGACAATTCATTGCTTGACATTAATTCTGCTCATATAATGGATCATGACCTTTCCATTAGCACTCAAGTACCTGAAGTTTTGAAACACTACAGGGACCTTGAAAACAAGATGTATATGTACAAAAGGCTACAATGGCAACGCCTGCATTTGCAGGCATCTTTGGAATATAAGATAATTCCTCGAGGTTTGAGGATTTTAAATATGCCCAGCTATGGTGAGACCTACCCTGTGCTACTTCGCAAATGGCAAGAACTGAATTTACAATTTAGTTCCAAATATGTGGAACTACCGATCAGCTTCTTTTTACCCATGGAAGATGAACTCAAAGCTGATATTATTATGCTGGAGAAGAACATTTCCAGCAGCTTTTCACCTGAAATTTCAACTGATAAGATGGATCAGCTGCAAGAAAATATCACCTCCTACGAAAGAAGATTGCAGCAAACTAAACTAAAGAAATTGCAGCGAGACAAACGTGATTTCAAACTTAATAATGTCTTTTCCTGGCCCAGGGAATGAATAAGGTCTGTAGCTCAAGAGCACGTCAACTATCATGATATCCAATCAGCTACTACATCTGGGAGCTCTGATAGTATGCCCATCTTATGGAAGTTGGGCATAGAACCATCTGCTATAGTGGTGCCTTCTAATAATGCCGCTACAAGTTCTAAAACTAATTTTATATATGAACAAAGGAGTAATAAGTGACTGAATGAAGCTGGCACTAGTGCAGACTCCCTCAGTAATGTACCAGTGATTTCACAGGCTCGGCATCGAGAAGACAACAGTTCAGACAACAACATTTTTTAGACCTGAATGCCAAGCGAGATTTCTCATTGAGAAATCCATTACCCTTCAAAACACGATCAAGGAGCATAACGAGACAAGGGAAGATGCAGAAACAACAGAATTTGGAATCCACAGCACAGCAACCGAATAGAAGGTGGACCTGAATACAGGTTTGGTTTTAAATATCTCTTCAATAATGTTAAGCAAAGAACAAATTGGATTACTGAATAAAGGCTTATTCTTTATTCCTGCTAAATAGGCAGATCCTGTTGAAATGTTAAAGGACCTTAGGCTCCTTGGTAGGAGTCTTTCCTTAAAAATATGTTTTCTGACACAGAGGGACATAATAATGCTGACATTTCAAGATACAGTAAACCAAGTACTTTTGTCCCAGCTGCTCATCCGGGAATACAATCTTTTATTAATGTTTGTGAGACAAGCTTTATTCAGCTACAATTAGAAAAGACATGTAACAGTTTTCATAATATGTCCAGCTTTGAGAACACTGCTTTACGTAAATTGAAAAATATGCACTCCATCGAAATTAAACAAGCAGATAAGGGTGGAGGCATAGTAATTTTAGATAAAATGCTACACCTGAGACAAATGAGAATCTTACTTCAAGACAGTAATACTTATCAATGTGTCACTAAAGTAGTTGTAAATGCAGTGATGGAAAAGGTGTTTTTCTTCATCTTTGATCTGTTGATGATGAATCTAATAGATGAACATCTATTTAAGTATTTTAAAATCAATAACCCAGTTGTCCCAAGAATCTATGGCCTTTCGGAAATACACAAAAAAAATTCAAATGCCACCTATGAGACCAATAGTCTCAGGTGCGGGGTGGTACACTGAACCACTCTCCATTTTTGTGGAGGGCAACCTCCACATATTATTAGAGGGATGTCATACTATACTGAAAGATACAAAAATGTTCCTAGAAAGGTTACACAACAGAATAATGACAACTGAGAGTGAATATATCTTTGTTACTATGGACATTGAGTCACTTTTTACATCAATACCAAACACATGGGGCATTAATATGATCAGAGGTTTTCTTACTATGAACAGATGTTATGAAAATGACAAGGTTCAACTTATTTGCTGTCTATTGGAGATTATCCTACAAAATAATGTCTTTGTGTTTGAAAATGAGTTCTATCTCCAGAAGGTTGGCGTGGCTATGGGCACTGCTTGTGCCAATAGCTACGCCAACCTGGCGTTGGTGTGTTGGGAATAGCTCTCTCTAATGTCAGATGTTAATCCCTTCTTTCGGAATATTCTATGATATGTCAGATTTGTGGATGACATTTCTATGTTTTGGAAGGGCACTATAAGTGAGTTAACTGATTTTGTGAACTATTTACATACTATCACTGATTTTTTAAGATTCACGTATCAACATTCCACAACTGAGCTCAATTTCCTGGATGTGATAGTGAGGAAATCTGAAATGAATAGGCTTAGCAGTAGTATATACAAGAAACCCACCAGGAGAAATGCCCTGCTGCACATAACTAGTATGCACCGAAGACATATTGCCAAAAATGTCCTAAAGGGACAAATATATAGAGTTCTAAGACTACATAATGAAGATGATGAAGCAAGAGTGGCACTTGAAAATGTGAAATCAGATTTCCTAGATAGAGGTTACTCTAAGGAAGAGATTAAGACCACTATAGTTCAGGCCTGGACATAAAGGGACAATAGATGCAAACCATATTTGATGGACTTCACACAGAATGATGACCAGCATGTTTTAAACCTCGACAAATAAGAGGTTTAGAGTAGTTTTTCAGCATTCTAGTGATGTAAATGAGTACACTTCCATTATTAAAAGACATTGACATATTTTACATGAGGTCCCGGGACTCATGGACAAGATAGGCAATATTCCATCTTTTTCATTTAGAAACAAGTCTTTGAAAAATCATATTTGCAATAAGACAGATATAGATAGACCTATCCTGTCCATGCAGACTGGCAACTTTCCATGTAGACGATGTTCTGCATGCCATCATCTTTATAGAAATAATACTTTTACACACCCCGTGCGACAATTTACTATCACAAGCAAGGGCTACGCTGATTGCAGAACAATGAATATTGTTTATTTCTCTTTCTGCCAGAAATGTTTTATATTCTATATAGGTAAAATTAACAGAATGTTCAAGGACAGGATCCTTGAACATATTAGGGACATCAACAACTGTAAGGATAGCAATGCCCTGGCCACACACATTAAGGAAACAGACTGCACACACTATTTTAATTTTTTTTGTTATTCAAGTTGTTCACCTTAGTGTAAGAGGAGGTGATATAGAAAATTTAAAAGAGAGCATTGAACAAAAATGGATCCTCTCTCTGAATGCTGAGAGATTCCCTGGTTTAAATAGTACAACATCCTTAAAACCTTTCTTGAAGTCTCGCTGTTTCAGGTGTTAAGTATTTTTATAATCATTTATGTATATATAATTTGTCTTCTCACACATATATACATATATGCTTTTAATATATTTTTGACGTGCCTTTTTATGCCTTAATATGCCTTTATATGAGTTTTAGATGAACCTTTATGAAAATGTTTTTGTTCCAAGATGATTGTCTTAGTGCTTTTTAGATAGTAATATATGTTTTTTTAAGAATTTGTCTGTATATGGTTTTATGTAAATATATTCTGATATATATGTATATATATATATATATATATATATATATATATATATTCAAATAGATAGTGTGCATACAAGCTTTTCTATATATGTACTTAGAGATGTCTATATATACTTTTACATATGCATACTTATGGACTGTTTTTTAAACAATTTACTATAGTATATTTATGTATATTGCAATAGATATCGTGTATATAGGTTTTCCTATATGTATATTTAGAGATGTTTATTTATACTTTCACATATGCATTTTGGTGGACTGGCTTTTTAAAATTTTAGATGTAATTTACTATAACATTCTCTGATCAGAACATTACCTTGCTTTAATTGTATAATTGGAACATTTGATTCCTATCAGCTGATAGCTAACGTGATATAAACTGGTTGGAGAGTTGTTCAGTTTGTCTGATGAAGCGACAAGAGCAGTCATGAAAGCGCTAATGTTATCTTATTTTTATCTTTTATTTTTGCTAATAAACGTGGTGGTTGTGCATGTTTGGTGCAGCTTTCTTTTTTCACTTGGCCTTGCTATTCTGCACCTCTCTGCACTCTGAGCCGTTTAGTTTATCTTCACCTCCAGAAATATACCTGCTATCCTTCCCCAAATTCCCATTCCCTACTTCACAGAAAAGGGCAATGTGGTCCCAACAAGGGGTTCACATGAAACATAACCGTTCATGTTAAACACACTTACAGCTGTATATATCTGTGTGTATTGCTATGTGAGATGTTCCCTCACACATAGCGTGCAGCACTGTAATGGAAATATAGGGGACATGTATTTATATACATATGTATGTGTATGTTTTTATATATGTAGACATACATATATATATGTGTGTGATTGTGTGTGTGTGTGTGTGTGTGTGTGTGTGTGTGTGTGTGTGTGTGTGTAGATATATTTTATGTTGTATATAAGTGTTATATATATATATATATATATATATATATATATATATATATATATATATCTACATATAGGTGTCTGTATATCTGTAGACATACATGTATATATATTTATGTACACATATACATACTTATATATATGGGGTACATTCAGACATCAGGTCCACAATCTCTAACTCTCCTTCCTGCACAGCTGCACTGTTCTGCCTTGCTACAACACAGACAGGTACAACATATGGACACAGCCTAACATTAGGGGGGTATATATAGGGCCAGATTGCAGGTAAGCCTATTACACACCTATGGCATTTCAGCTTGCTACAATACATGTTAACCTACGTGTCCTGCAAGTGGTGGGCTCTGGAAGCCATGTGTCCATCATTATGGCATTACTTCCACCACCAGCTATTGGCCACAGTAATATACATGCTTTTCATTACACAACACACACTATGATGGCTTATATCTTGTCAGTCAGTGCTGCTCTGCAAAGTTGACGGGTATGGCCCACTACTCACAGGGACAGACTCTATTGTCCATAGCAGTTGTTCAGCTGAACATCATTACAACAACAACACCTGATGGCACATATAAATCATTCCACATTATCTATCCCATTATTATGGACCAAGTACTACAGTCAATTACGTGCATATATACTTCACATACCTGTTGTGGGAATGAAGTCTGTTTTGGATAGTTTACTTGTAGGAGTTTTTTTATCTCCTCTGCTTTTGCTTTAGCCTGCTTTCTTTCTAGTTTTGTTTGTTTGTTTGTTTCTGGTTCTGTTTCTGTTTCAGTTTTGGTTTCAGTTTCAGTTTCTGTCTCTCTCTCTCTCTCTCTCTCTCTCTCTCTCTCTCCAGTAAATGGATTGAGCTGCTTGGAATAGATTGCAGCATGGCTTTTGTAGGTGATGCACATGATCAGGTGATGGCCTCTGTACCAATCAGTGTCCTCCACCTGCTAACTCCATGCAGCTTGCTGTGTAGTACTTCCATTTACCACTGCCATGGCAACCCACTGCTATAAATCCCTACATCATGTGGGTGCGGTCCCTTTACCTTTTCTGTATGGTGGAAATCCTTCCTGTGCATAGGCAGTAGTGTTACAGACAGCAGGTAGCAATACCTCTTACAAGAGAACTTGCACACTCAGGGCAGCTGCATATTTGTATGAGGTTCCAGAACTA
>NC_056729.1:150068865-150091365 GCF_019279795.1 Protopterus annectens | reverse complement strand
AGTAATCACATCTTCTCCATTAGGTCTAGAAAAAGGTACCTTCTCCTTATATAATGGTAAAGCTCCCCGCCCCTTGCTATTAGTTTCCTTTCTCGGCCATTCAAAGATTTGGCCTCTTACAAAATCCTGATGGTCTCGGGCTAGCTTTTTAACCTTCTGCTGTCTTAGTTTCACTTCGTAAGCATTCAAGTTGATCCATAACTGCTATAGGCTATTCAGATGTGAGTCATGCAGCTCTAAGCTTTCCAATTCAGTCTGCTTTGTTGATATGATTGCTGCCATCCTTTCCTCTTCCGGCTTGAAAAATTCTATCAGCAAGTTCATGTATTGTCGACTTGTTTCAAGATTTATAATTTGCCATTTTGCGAGCAGATCTGGATGTGTTCCCATATGAGGGTAGGCACTTCACCCACATACCTTGAGGTACAATTTGATGATGCAGGCATGCTTCCATATGGAAGCATTGCCACTGCAGTCTTTTAAGCCGGTAAGCTGCATTCTCCACTTCCCGAAATATACAATTAAAGTTATTGTCAGGAACCGATGCAACAACTGTGGAAGCAGCTACATTACCCAAATTCAGATCTAGAAGTGGGTTCAAGTAAGTCTCCCGATATATTAGAAATGTTGCATGTTCTAAGTTTATCTTTCAAGTTCAATTGCTGGTTCGCCATGTTCAGTGTAAGAAACAAAAGCAGTCAATAGGTAAAAAACTTTCTTACACTGTGAAGGACAACAATGAGGAAAAGGAAAGGCAAACACTATTAAAAACTCCTGTTGTCCACCACAGCAGTAAAACTTGATAATAAAATCAAAACTTTAATTAAGAAAGAATATAACATAAAACAAGCAGTCCTCAGTCTTCAGATAAGCGCTTTCGGCAAATATGCCTTCCTCAGATCGTAAAAAGGACTGTTCAGCTTTTGTATTTATAAGGCATCACAGTCCATCTGTGACACGCCCTTGTTGCAAACCAAAAAGAGGCCAGCTAGCAAAGAGGTATAGTTTCTTTCATTATAATTAAAGGCACAGTACTTCTTTTTATTATGAGATTGTATATGAGAAAACTAGTAGCTATGTATGTGAGTGCATTATATGAAAGAAGCAATATTTAAGTAACCTTGCTGATCGTATTCCTTCTATTCCTAAGTGCAGGCTTTGTATGTCTGACACGGCATAGTGATAAATCACTTTGGCTATGGTGTGCAGGGTCCTGGGGGTCCTGGGTTCGAGCCTTGCAGAGGCTGTTTATTTTGTTGCTGGGCAGAACAAGGGCTATTGGATACAGAGTGAGTAAGGCAATTTTAAGCAGTTGTAAGTGAGTTTGTGTGGGTTTGCGTGTAGGTAAGCACTACTGACTTCTGGTTACAGTTTCTTATACTGATTTAGCTTCTCATTTGCTTAACCTGTGTAGGCATTGCTTACCTCACACAAACAAGCTTAAACCCGCTTACTGCTGCTTAAAAGTGCTTACTCCTGCTTACCCCCGTGCTAATTTCTTTAAAAGAAATGAAATAGGGTTGATAGGAAAGTGGTGACAAAGGGGCACAAAGAGGGAAAGACAGTAGGGAAAATAGCTAGGGATGTCCAAGAAGGGTGTAGGGAAGGTCTATAGCTGCCCATTTCTTCTACAGCAACAGCTGTGCATATACACTAAATTTGGAGATATAGTTGGACACTCATACCCCTGAGAGAGGTGTAAGGACAACAATTATAACTTGTTAAGCCAGTTAGACCAGATTACATGTGTCCAGTGGACACATGTGCGAAGTTGAATGCTATGTATGGGGCAAGATTTCTTTGGGGGAACAGATTGCCCTTTTTTTTCAGGTGAAAGTGGAATGTTGGGGAGGGATATTAGGTATATTTGGGGAGGTAGGTTGGGTAGTTAACAAACAAGACAAACAAGATGCATACAGGGGCAGTATATGACACATGTGGGGGGGGGTAAACACCTTGATGGGGTGAGGTATTTGGAAATTGGAAGCCCATGAGCCCCCTAGTGGAAACAGTGGGACTGAGGTCCCCACCCATGGGCAGTCACCACTGCACCTTCACAGCCCAAAAGGTGGCTGTGCTGGGGGCTGAGTAGGAGGGCCAGGCCAGCCCTCTAGTTGACACACACGGCCTTCAAGCTGGTGTAGCAGATCTCCGAACTCCCTGCTGTGTCTGCTAAAAATAAAACACTGTCCATCACAGTTGAGTGTGCTATACAGATATTGCTGTGTATCTCTTGTCTGATTTCTGTTTATACTTCTCCTGTGACTTTACAATCTGACCTTGTAATTACAACACACTTATGCAGGATTTCCTAGACAGTTGTATTATGTACAGTGTGGGTGACAGTGAGGATTAATACTTTATTATTCAGAGCAACGGCAACACTAACAATGCCATATAATAATAGAGTAAACAGTACCAGTACAGGATATCAAAATTTTATTTCTAGGCATAGTGTTCATATCTGACAGACCTGTGGGAGCAGTGTTTGTTAGCATTACCTGAAAGTTGCCACACAAATTACCAGATTCCATATTAGTATTATGCACATACGTCTCACTCTGTTACTGTACACACTCTGGTCACAGCTTGAGGACATGGGGGTGGAGATGGGACATACTTGGCTAATTACTCTCATAACATTTTGGGGAGTTGCTAGAGTGACAGGTTTGTTCTTATAGATGTCTGACAATCAGTTGTATGTCTTGTTTGCTGCCTAAACGTCTGGGATCATCCCACTGATTTGCCAGGGGGACAGGGTGACAGGCAGCAGATATAGACCTATTTACTGGATATTCTGGACATATCTGTACAGTTGTGGGGTATGATTCTGCATACAGCCTACTACCACTCCCAGGATTCGAACCATGGCTGTGTGTGCAAAAATACAACAGTTCACGTCACATTTGAGTGTGCTATTTGGATTTTGTTGTCTGTCTTTTCACTGTTTTCTGTCCAAGTCTCTCTCAGTTGTACTATATGACCTCTTGGGATTACAACAGTCATATACAGACATTCCTACACATTTTATATATGTAGCACAGTGTGGGTAACGGTGCTTAATTCAACAGTACTATTAAGTGATTGCAACTCTACATTACCATATGATACCAGAGTAAACAGATGCAGTCCAGCAGTTAGGCCTTTATTGTCAGGCTATTATGCTTTTATTTACGTACAGCCTATATGAGACTCTTCCTGCCCTATTCTCTGGTGTATGCAGTACACGCCTTAAACAATACAGGTTTTATACAGGCAATTAGCTTACTATTACTTTTAGATTTATTTCCTATGACAGTACATGCAAGAGTATTACTAACCTGCCTCGCGTCACAACCGCTGCAGTCTACATGCATGGGCTTCCTGGTTTGCAGCCCCCTCACCTGCCACTGTGAAAGACATAAGAGGAATATTTAACCATACCTATCCATAATATACGTGAGCTGGCAATTTTTAAATAGGTCGTGGACTGATACTTACACATGGCTGGAATCTCCCCTGTCCTCCTAGCCTCTTGGATCCACTGATCCAAGAGTTCCCCTTTTCTCCAATTCAGGTTGGTATAGTGATGCCTGACCTGCTCACCAGTTCGGGTATGCCATTGGCACTGGTGAGGTCACGGGCGAGATGGTCCCAGGCTTCCGATTTATATTGGGAACCCTGGTACTGGCCCTGCAGCAGTCTCTGCTCATGGTCTTTCACAAGGAGTCCTGCCATGACTCTGGACTCCTGGATGCCCCAGCGCTGCTCCCAAAAATGCACACCCTCTCCCATTCCAGACATAGTGCCTACAGGGGAAGCTACAACCACTTATGAGATGTATTCCCACCTATTGGGTTTAAATAGGGCCAGTTTCCCACACTTTGCTGTGATTGGACAGTTTTGAAAATGCTAAGCTATGGGCAAAACTGCTTACCTAAGGTTGGCATTGCTTAAAGGGGTATACCAATGGGCAGACTGAGTTAGCTGGCCTACACATTGCTTACACCTACTAAGCTGAGCTCTGCAATGCTTAGTGTTGCTTAATATTTAATTTGCATTATATTTGCTTTTTGGCATTGATTTATTATTCATTGCATGTTATATATGTGTTAGGTATCCATGATTCATGTGTATGTGCACTGTATGAGGTCCTTGTGTTTAGTAGGGGATTTCAACACTTTATTGCAATGACACCTCACATCTGGGCTTACTGCAGTACTCCAGTTCACATATTTATATTATGTAGTAGGTTGTACAACATAAAACTGTATATAGATTTCTTTCACATGCCCAGTTTGATTTTCCTATAGTGAGGATCTGTTTGGTGATAGCTCAATCTTATGTACTGTTGTGATGGCTTAGTGGTTAACTACTGTGACTGTAGTGTACAGGGTCCTGGGTTCAAGACCTGCAAAAGCTGTTTATTTTGTTTCTGGCCAGGACAGCGGCTGTTGCATACAGAGTAATTAAGGCACTTTTAAGCAATTGTAAGTGGGTTTGCATGGGTTTGCGTGAGGGTAAGCAATGCTAACCTTCGGTTAAATATGCTTACAGAGAGTTAGCTTCAGTGTTGCTTAACCTGTGTGCGCATTGCTTACTCCCACGCAAACGGGCTTAAATGTGCTTACTACTGCTTAAATATGCTTACTCCCACTTACTACTGCTTAAATATGAAGAAAAACCAAACTGGGTAAAAACCACAAAACTAATGAAAATCACGAAAGGAGGGAAAAAAACCACACTAGATACCAAATCCAAGGTAAAAGTAAGCGCTTTCGTTTACTACATTAAGCAAACTTCATCAGACAATACAAATAACAAATATGTACGTATTTAAGCATAAAATACTTAATTAGTATGACATCATTTCCTTCATAAGCCAAAACTCCTATTAAAGAACCAACCTTAAAAAACTACAAAAAGACATATTATAAAATGCTAATAAAGCAATAAATATAAGTCATAACAAGTACAAAAAGTAGAAAATACTGTATATATATCTAAATATCATAACAATCATAATAATACTAAATAAGAATCATCTCATTAAAGCCTTCAATCTGAGAATACTTTTAATGGATACAGAATCATTCAAGCCAGGGGTAGAAAGGGCATTTAACCTAAGTTGCCATATTAATTCCCTTTCTTCAATTTTTAAATCCATAGGCCCCCCCCTCAAATTCACATAATTCTTTTCAATACCTAAAAATCTAAATTCATGTTCAGGGAAACTGTTAATATGTCTGGCCAATGCGTTGTTAAAATTTGATTTTTCTATCGCATAAATGTGCTCATAAATCCTGTTCTTAAATGACCTCTTGGTTTTACCCACATAGAAAGCTGGACATTTGGAGCACATGGCTAGATAAACTAATCCCTTAGTATTACAATTAAATTTGTCCTTGATGTCGTAAATTTTCCCTCTAATGGTAAATTTACTACATACTTGGATATAATGGCACCAACGACAAGTCTGACATTTAAACATACCCCGATGGGGTCCATAGCATCTCAAATGGGATTCCTCAATCATATTTTTCAAGTTTAAGCCCCTTCTAAAAACTATTTTAGGGCCATCCCCCACCTGTTGTCTGATGTTAATGTCATCAGTTAAAAAACTCCAGTTTTTGGTCAAAATAGATCTTAATATGTGAGTGTCACTAGAAAAGGTGGTAATAAAGCTCAAAAATACTTGGTTATTACCAAGAGTTTTTTTTGAAATTATAGAATCCCCTATTCTCTCCTCATCAGACCCAATAAAAGTTTCTACCATTGGAATACAAGGGGTTTCAGGCATAATGTTCACTTGGGGTCTAATATTATGGCTATCTTTACTCAATAAAGGTATAAAATGCCCATTAAGTCTTTTGTCAGAAACTTCCATAATCAAATCATTCACTAGTTTATTAGGATAACCACGTCCCAAAAACAAACTTTTTAAGAAAAGACATTCTTCATGGAAGTCAGAATCAAGTGACACCATCCTTGCAGCTCGCACAAGTTGTCCCTTTACTACTCCCTTTTTCTGAAAATGAGGGTGACAACTTGAAAAGTGTAAGTAGGAGTTAGAATAAGTAGATTTCCTAAATATTTTAGAGTTAAAAGAAAAAGTTTCTCGATTCTTACTTAAATCTACATCTAAAAAGGAAATCCTTTCCGTACTAAACTCCCATGTGAATTCCAAAAAGTCAGTAAAGTTACCTATATGTTTAACAAAGGCTTCAGCTGATGCTAAATCACCACGCCATAAAATGAACATATCGTCCAAATAGCGGGTGTACCATACTGCTCGTTCACAGAATAGTTTGTCCGGGAAAAAATAATTAGTTTCCCAGAAAGCCATCACTGTGTTGGCAAATGTAGCTCCACAAGGAGAGCCCATTGCTACACCAGTCTTTTGCAAGAATAGTTCATTATTGAACATAAAGAAGTTGTAATTCAATACCAATTCTAAAAGGTATATGACTAAATCAACACATGCACCATCAATGTGTTTTTTTAACATGAAATCCCTGACCCATTCACACCCAAGCTCCTGTGGGATAACAGTGTATAAATCACACACATCTATGGTAAGAAAATTCAAATCTTCTGAAAATGGGAGACTATTTATTGCTGTTAAAAAAGCCCATGAATCTCTACAGATTTGTTTCTCTTCCTTCAAGACTGATTTCAATTTCGTGTCCACATATTTAGCACATCCATATGTAATTGACTGCCTTCCGTCAATAATTGGACGAAAAGGGGGGTTAGTTAGATTCTTATGGATTTTCGGTAAACCAAAAATCATAGGAGTAAGTGGATAATCCATTAATAAAAAATGGTATAAATCAAGATCAATTCGGCCATCAATAAATAAATCATTTATAAATCCCTTAAGGCGTTGATATGCCTCATTCATTTCATTAAGAGAAATCTTAGTGTAGGAGTCAGATGTTAATAAAGAAGTCATGGCCTTAATATAATATTCCTTGTCCATAAAAACCAAACCCCCACCTTTATCGGGTTTCATAACTCGAATGTTAGCAAACTTGAGGTTTACCAACACATCCCTTTCAGTTTTAGTAAAATTAAGGGATTGGTTACTAGGATGTTTACCTAATATGTTTCTAAAATCGTTCTCACAGATCTTTTCATATAGTGAGATAGTAGGGTGTAAAGGGGGGTTAAAAACACTAGATATTTTATGATCACTAATCAAACATGAGTTATTACCAAGTAGAACATTCAAATTCAACTTCCTTATATACACTTTCAGATCTACCAGAAGTCTAGCTAAATCCATATGAGTTGAGGGAACAAAGGACAGGCCTTTAGCCAATCCTTCTATTAAAGTAGGTTCAGGGCTAAAGTCAGAATAATTATAAATTTTAAAGTCCCCTGAATTGTTGGTCAAAATCCTGACTTGTTTAAAATTATTCTGTGAATTCACACATTCAAAATTGGAAGGTGAGGGAACTATCTCCTTCTCTTGTTCTTCCTCTTCCAAGTTTGTTTTTGCTGTGGGTAATTCTGTGTTTTCCCTGTACCCCCACTCTGGTTCCCCCGAAAATCCGGATTGGAAAAATTATTGTTACTGTTATTAGTTCTGTTGTTAGTAGAACTATTGGTTCTACTTGCAAGCCTTTCACTCCTCCTTATTGGGGAAGAATGTTCTACTATAGTGTCATTAAGTAAAATATTATCATTATCAATCACTTCAGATATATTTTCATTTAAAACAACTTCACTTAAAGGGTTCTGTTCCACACTTCTATTCAGTGGTGGGAATGGATAAGCTAACCCCTTAAGGTATGCTACAGAATCCCTTTTCAGTTTTCTAATTTTGTTCTCCTTGATTTTAATTAAGGAATTATCAATGCTTGAAAAAATGTGTAAAAAATCATATTTATATCTACAAAAATCTTTGTCATTACGAATAGTGAGATCTAAAACAGCTAAATCAGACTTTAAACCATTCATTAATATAATATAATTCTGAATAAGCATTTGCATAAACTCAACACCCTGTCTGTCAAAAAGTTTTAGCAAATCTTTGTGAAAAACTGAGTTATTAGCAAGTCCCGTAGGAAAACGCCATTGCCTTAAACCCTTAGGTATTTGTTGTCTATTAATACATTCAGTAAGGTATTGTACCTCAATTTGTAATTTCTTATATTTAAATAGCTTAGAGTCATACAATTTCAAACTATTGATCAAGTTAGTTTCAGTGTCATTAATGTTCAAATTGTTCGTTGAGTCAGGTCGAGGTATCCTGTTCAAAAAAGAAGTCGGGTACTTCAACCAGTCTTCTAAGGAAGGCAAAGTAGCAGAAGTACTTACTGCAAAGTTAACAGTAGGGTTAACGGTAGGAAGAGACCTGTTCGCGTTACCGTTAATAATGTTCTGCCTAACTGAGCTCACAGAAGGAAGGTGAGCTCCAGCATGCTTTGACAAAGTAGAAGTTAAGGTTCCTGGATTCTCTCCACCTTGATCCTTCGATCCAAAGGTGCTGCCATGTACGCCAACAGTTGTCGGGTTCGGAACCATGGTTGTTGAAGCTGTAGGAGGATTTCCGTTACCAGAAACCAAACCGGAAGCAACTTGGCTAGCCAACGCATCCACGCGTTGGGTAAGAAGTTCAATTAAGGCAGTCAGTTTGCCCATAGCTGAATCGCTGTTCTCAGGTTGCGATTCAATGCAATTAGTAGAATTAAATAAGTTTTGTGATGGTAGTGCAGTAGAGTCCTCCATGAAAAACACGAAGAAAAACCAAACTGGGTAAAAACCACAAAACTAATGAAAATCACGAAAGGAGGGAAAAAAACCACACTAGATACCAAATCCAAGGTAAAAGTAAGCGCTTTCGTTTACTACATTAAGCAAACTTCATCAGACAATACAAATAACAAATATGCACGTAATTAAGCATAAAATACTTAATTAGTATGACATAATTTCCTTCATAAGCCAAAACTCCTATTAAAGAACCAACCTTAAAAAACTACAAAAAGACATATTATAAAATGCTAATAAAGCAATAAATATAAGTCATAACAAGTACAAAAAGTAGAAAATACTGTATATATATCTAAATATCATAACAATCATAATAATACTAAATAAGAATCATCTCATTAAAGCCTTCAATCTGAGAATGCTTTTAATGGATACAGAATCATTCAAGCCAGGGGTAGAAAGGGCATTTAACCTAAGTTGCCATATTAATTCCCTTTCTTCAATTTTTAAATCCATAGGTCCCCCCCTCAAATTCACATAATTCTTTGCAATACCTAAAAATCTAAATTCATGTTCAGGGAAACTGTTAATATGTCTGGCCAATGCGTTGTTAAAATTTGATTTTCTTTTTTATGTGGGTAAAACCAAGAGGTCATTTAAGAACAGGATTTATGAGCACATTTATGCGATAGAAAAATCAAATTTTAACAACGCATTGGCCAGACATATTAACAGTTTCCCTGAACATGAATTTAGATTTTTAGGTATTGAAAAGAATTATGTGAATTTGAGGGGGGGACCTATGGATTTAAAATTTGAAGAAAGGGAATTAATATGGCAACTTAGGTTAAATGCCCTTTCTACCCCTGGCTTGAATGATTCTGTATCCATTAAAAGCATTCTCAGATTGAAGGCTTTAATGAGATGATTCTTATTTAGTATTATTATGATTGTTATGATATTTAGATATATATACAGTATTTTCTACTTTTTGTACTTGTTATGACTTATATTTATTGCTTTATTAGCATTTTATAATATGTCTTTTTGTAGTTTTTTAAGGTTGGTTCTTTAATAGGAGTTTTGGCTTATGAAGGAAATGATGTCATACTAATTAAGTATTTTATGCTTAAATACGTGCATATTTGTTATTTGTATTGTCTGATGAAGTTTGCTTAATGTAGTAAATGAAAGCGCTTACTTTTACCTTGGATTTGGTATCTAGTGTGGTTTTTTTCCCTCCTTTCGTGATTTACTGCTTAAATATGCTTACTCTTACTTACTATTGCATACTCCCACTTACCACCACACTGATTTAGACAGTAATGTCAAATGGTTCTTGGGAAGGTGGTGGATTTGGAAACGGTATGGATTTATCATTCATTACACATTTTACCTTCCATTTGTATATCAAATAATGGCAAAACAGATGCAGAGTTCGGACCAGTACAATAAATAAAAAAACTGAGAAATAAAAATAAAAGTACCGAGCCTGCAAGGCTAAAATAGTTGACTCTTTAATGAAAAAACATACAAAAGGGTAAGCACTTTCACGATGAACACATCACTTCTTCAGACAAAGTAAAATGAATCCATTAATGGTTAAATAGAAGGAATAGTAAATCACATGATCTACAAAATAAGTAACACATGACATCACTTTAAAAACAGATGTAACAAAATAAAAACACATATAAAAGGTTATAAATTATATATATCATAACAATATAAGGCAGTTAGTGTTTCAAGGGACATCCTTTTAAAAAGGGTTTTAGTGTAAAAACACCATTTAAACCTGGATTTCTTTCTGCATTAAGTAATAAAATCCATTTCTGCTCAACTGTTTCGGTACGATTCATCTGGTCCCCACCCCTCAGGTTTATATCTAAAACCTGTAAGACAAAAACTTAAAAACATGTCTAGAATCATGTTGTAAAATATGTGTAGCTAATACATTATTTTCCTTTTTATTTTTAATGTCCCTTTGATGTTCAAGAATTCTATCTTTAAGGGATCTGTTCGTTTTGCCTACATAAAAGGCATGACAGGTTTGACAAAACGTAAAGTAAACAACATTAGCAGTTTTACAATCAGCATAGTAATCTAACTTTATAACAAAACCCAATTCACGGTGTGTATAGGATTGACTAGGGAACATGTATTTACATGCTGAACAGTCCCTGCAAGGGAAAGTACCCTTTCTGGTGGATATACTACCTGCTGTATGTGTGTACGATCTATAACATAAATGTTGTTTTAAAGATCTATTATTCCTAAAAGAAAAAGAAGGTATATCACCAATTTTATTCTTAAGTTCTGGTATGCCATTTAGTATTTTCCAATTATTCTTGATAAAATTACAAAATGTATTTATATCACTAGAATATTGCAATGAGATTCTAAAAATATCTTCTATAGAGTCCTGTTGTTTATCAGTAGTACCTATATTTGGTGCATGCCTAAAATAAGGCCTGCATCTATCATGCCTATGTGTCCAGGCTTCTGTAATGGATGCATCTATTTCTGATTCATGGTAACCTCTCTGCAAAAATTCATATTTCATTTAATGCAGCACTCCAGTTCAGAAGTATATGTTATTTAGTAGGTTATGCAACAAAAAATTGGTCATAAAGTGATTTGACATGGAAAAGGGAATGTACTGGAGTGGGACTTGAACTGGGAATGACTGCTCTTAAGGCAAATGCTCTGCCCACTACACTATTGCTATACTGCTCCATTTGCATATACCTTGCTTTTTATCCTCTTGTTGCCATTTAAGCTGCATTAACCGTAGCTAAGCGATGGGCAAATCCGCGCACCTACAGTTAAATTTTCATCTGTTTCATAAAAAAAAACAAAAACTTCTTTATATTTAATGTTTTAACTATTGCTCTTGTAAACTTGGGGGGATGTTGCTGGGGGTATGCGAACACCTAGGAGCAGTCTCACTCATTCTTATTCATACACTGCTGTTCTTCATTGCAGGGGCATGTATATTCTGAGAGCTCTGCTTTCAGACACGCCCCCTGCACTTGTACATGCTCCGTGTCCATTTAGGAGCTCAGACAGAGCGGCTGCATTAATATACATGGCGTGCTGCTGTCCTGCTCCTAAAAGGCTGCTTCCATGCAGGACTAAGTTAGTCCTGCACGGAAGGATAGTGAATCTGGGGACATATCTGCATTTGTCTGAAGTATGAAGACATTAAAGCCATTAGTATTTAGCCATTAAAGAAAGATATCACTGTGTCCCTTTGTTCCATGCCATATTGAAAAGCAATAGTGACTGAAACAAAACCAAGTGTAGAAGTGGTTGAAAAAAAGGAAATCATTTTGAAAAATGGAAATTTCCCTCAAATCATGCCTGAAAGAGATCAACATAAATCCCTGATGTAGCTATCCAGAATGCAAGTAGAAGAGTATGCACATAAGTATCACATGGCTTGACAAAGGGGGCAAATGGGTATTTAGGATTAAAAATCAACAATTCAGCTGTATAATGACAAGTTAGTGGTTCCACTGCTAAAGATCATACCCATAGAATGATTGAATGGGTGCTATAGATAGTAGACAGAGCTCTACCATCTGATATCAACATAAGTGAAAATGAGAGTTATAAACAGGTAATGAAAAATAAAGAAAGAAAGAAATGAAGAAAAATTAAGAAAGCAAATGCTGTTCTAAATATCTTCTGGATGCTGACTCTAAACCTGGATGCTGCATATAATACTGACAATACCCTTAAACAGAATAAGAAATTTTACATTCTGTTTTAGAACGGTGATCTTAAATGCACCCAGAATCAGGTGGCAGTGGAAGCCTAGCAACACATATGCAATTTCCATTCATAGTCTTCATAAAAAGGGCACATCTAACTTTGCATACTGAAAAGACACAAAACTGTGTGTCTGCTTCTTTTCCATCCCCCTCTCTCACCAATTGACTGATTCATCCACTGATTGACTGATTCACTCATTTACTCCCTTACCTGCCCACTCATTCATACACAGTCACCCATGTGCATACACACTTTGCCAGCACATTTGAATATTTATCTCTGGAAGCTAAACCAAACTGCTTATATAAAACATATTCTAGATTCATCTCCATGCTTTCTCAAGACAGAGTTTTCTTGGTTTTCTAGTGGCCCAGATACTCATAAATTCTTATTATGCTGAAGCACTAAATTCTCAATGCAATTTATTAATCATCGCATCATTGGAGCAATGATCTAATTAGCTTACAGAGTAATAAGTTAAAGTCTGTTTTTCCTATTCCTCAGAAAACATATAGCCCAAGTACGGAGCTTTTATCTTGACATTTGCATTTTGAATTATCACAGTTCGTCCCATGCAGGTTTACTTAAGATGGAAAAACCATACATTGGTTAATAAACTACATTTACTTCCATTGATGCTATGCATTAAGTGATGTGCAGTGATGTTCTGTGAAGGCCAGATGTATAATTTGTACTGTTTCCCGTAGCAGTTTGAATAATTTGCACTGGAGTTTATTTTCTCTCTTTTTTTCCATAAGAATTACACATGATAAACATGCACTGTTTGCCATAAAGTACTGAAAAGCTCTCATGGAATGAAGATTCAGCAATGGAGCACCGAAGATTTCTGAAATGATTAATTACTTAGTTAAATGAATAAATTAAGCATCAGTGAGACTTTTCAGCAGTGACTCAGGCCAGTCTTGATAAACGGCAATAAATATACTTATTTAATCTGCATCTGAATGGTGTAGGATTGGCATACGAGTATTAATATCAGAATGTTGTGGATGATGGATGGATGTCTTAGCAAATTAATAGTATTAGACTATTTTGCAGTTTTGTTTCAAAGTGGACCAGTTTGAAGTATTTCCTAAAAATCTGAATGCAGTTTGAAAGATGTTTGGAGTGACACATGTATGATATTGTTGGATTTGGTAACATTTTTCTTTATGGACATTTTTTTCTTATTCATGAACTTTTTCTTCAAAGACTTTGCTTTGGGGTCTACATTTTATTTTTTGTGGACATCAAGCTCCTTATATTTATCCAGAATCCACTTTTACTTCATTCAGTCCAGCTAGAGATGAAGGCCAGTGATGGAAAAACTGAAACCATTATACTACAATGAGAAGCTATTTTGTTTATAGTCTATATACCAATAAGTTATTCCTTTATTTTGCCACAGCATCCTGGTTTATGACATTTTTGGTGGGGCCTTAAAGGTCACAGTGTTCATGATTTGAGATCATGTACAGTGAAATTCCAAAATCCTCCTCTTAATTACAGAAGAAAAGTTGGTGTGCATGTACTCACTAAGTCTGCAATAGTCTTATCTTTCATTTAGAGTAAGGCATAGCTGTCTGTGAAAGCCTAACATGACCATGTCATGGTCCCAGGAAGCTGGTTGCAGCCTCTTAAGATCTTAAAATGCATTACTGTCAGGAGGTCAGTGGTACACACATTTCTTAAAAGTAGTCATGGTCTTATGCACAACATGGCTGCATCACAACAGTAACATCCATCAGTCAGCTTGTGATGAAACTCTCCTGGGTGGCAGAGTCATTTCATTCCTTTAAAACCAGTTTTTACTGCATCTGCCTCATCCACAGAAGGTGTTTTCAAATTAAGAAAGAACACAGTTACACATTGTCATTTATACTCATAATAATACAAGAAAGTAAAACTAAACATGGTGTCACTTTTCGCGTCAATATCACGTTATCGAAAGTTTACTTAATCGAATCAATAAAGGTCGAACTTTATTGATCGATTAAGTAAAACATCGAATAACGTAAAAAAATATAAAAAAAACCCCACTAAATGGCGTAGGCAGGGGGGGCAAGCCCCCTTGCACCCCCACACCCCCCTACTTAAATATACCAACTCCGAGACTGCACTACATTGAGGTAAATGGAAATCTCCCCTTACGAAGATTTCCGTTTACTTGCACGATGTTCTTCACTTTCAATATTGTCGTGCCGACAATATCAGACTCGATATTGTCAGCTTACACGTGAAGTAGACCCCACTTTTCCACACAGTACAAGAACACACAGTGTACTAAAGAACCGAGCACATAGCAGAAACCATTTACTCTCTGGAAATAATATCATGGCTTCAATGTTGTATCTGATTTCATCAGGCATGCAAAATGTTAATAAAATAACAAACCAGCCCTGTTACACTAATATAAACCATGGCATAAATAACTTAAACCAAAGCAATCACAATGAAACTACTTTTATTATCTAATAAATAAATAACACAAACAGTGAGCACAGTCATGCTACCGGTCACATCTTCAGTCTATTGACTAATCCTGGACTTTAAAACAGCTAACAACACATTTCATTTATTCTAAAAATGGCTTAATTGCCTGTTTTTAATGCTAGCTTGACTCTAATCATATCAATAAGGACTGGAGACATACCAGCATTAAATAAAAGCTTCCACAGATAATATTTTAATGCCTAGCCATTATCAAAGTTCCCACCTTTAATTAACTGGGATAGGTTGTATAATATATGATTTACAAGGTGTTAGACCCATAAGTACCACAGATGTACTTGTATAGCATTATCTAAGTTTTATTTTCTGTTTCTAGTATTTAAATATTCACAGATCTATACATGTAGTCTTGAAGTTTTTTCTAATATTAAATGGCTTCAGTAATGTGCACACTCATATATATTATATTCATAGGAACAGAATTACAATAAAATAGGAGTTTTATACATTAAAATCAGAACAAAACTTTAATGTATAATATCTGCTAGTGATAGGGGAAAATCACTTTGTGAAAAGTATTTATATGTAGTAAAAGTATGGCAGTGAAGCATGCCTACCTTTATGATGCTGCTAAATTATTCTTTTATTTTATAAGATTTTTTTATACACAAACTTTGGTCTATCTTTCTTCAGTGGTATTACCCTTCAATTTACACCACTTGTTACATGCTGTATTTTGTTTGTGTGTGTGTGTTTGTGTGTGTGTGTGTGTGTGTGTGTGTGTGTGTGTGTGTGTGTGTGTGTGTGTGTGTGTGTGTGTGAGAGAGAGAGATCTGGAAGAAAGGTCTGGGAAACTATTACATTTTCCTAAGTACCTTGTGACTACAGATTGCGATGGATGTTCATGGGGTCAATGTAAGAGCTGGAAGTGACTTGACAGCACTGGATGGATGAAGAGTCTGGTTTGTATATGACCCTATATACTGGTCAGTTAAACTTAATCCACTGCAGACAATAGGCTTCCTTTCTCCTTATGCATGCCACATATATTAATATTTTCTTTTACTATCAGGTGTTAAGAATATTCACTGATTTTATGGATTGAATATTTTTTAAAAGAAAATCATATATGAAGCTACTTACCAGACTTACTGTTTGGAATCTATTTCTCAGAAGTCCAAACCAAAGTAAACAGCCACTGGCTCACCAAGTTTGCTGATGATTGCAAACTTGGAGCAATCATTGAGTCCAACAACGATGTCAACCTATTACAAGGAGGGGTAACACAAATGAATGATTGGTGCCAAAGCCATGGTCTAAAACTAAATGCAAAAAAATGCATTATTATTCCCTTTGGCAAAACAGAATTCCGTCCAAATTACAATATTGACAGCACACCTCTGAGTTCCAACCCAGTGGTGTGAAACTTGAAAACACAGTTGATAGCAATCTAAATTTTGACCACAAAGTTTCCACAGTGATAAGGAAAGCCTTCTAAATAGTGCACTTCAGCCTCATAAGCAATAGCATAGCATCCAGGTGAAGGGATGTTATAACTCCAACTACTCATAATCTCATAACTTCACGCTCTAAAAAATTCTTTAATCCTGACAGTTTTCTAAACGAACTAAAAGCATGTGATTGGTCACCACTAACTTATCTTGAACTTAATGAGGCTGTAACCTACTTCAATACTAACTTTCTTCAAATACTAAATCACCACTCACCATACCGATCCATTAGAATAAGAACCAAATCTGCCCCTTGGCTAACTAAACAAACTAGGCAAAAAATGCTCCTTAGAAACAAAATATGGGCTAAATGGAGAACTACCAAATGCCCATCTGACCACCTCCTTTTAAACAATTAAGAAATGCTACCAAGAGAGATACCCTTAGGGATAAAAAAGACTTCTACCTAAACCTCCAACAAACTACACAACAAACGCCAAAAAAACTTTGGTCAGGAATCAATAAACTTCTTCAGCCAGGAAACACTACTACTCCCACCCCAGCAGGTTTCAACCAAAATAATTCCAACCTGATCCCTGATGCCTTTAATAACTACTTTACAGAAGCCATTCAATCCCTAGCCAACTCACTACCACCTTTACCTGCTTCTCCATCGAATACCTCTAATACTCTTTCCCCTACCTTTCATATACACCCTGTTCCAACATCTCTTGTTTACAAGCTACTTACTAAACTAAAACCTTGCACCCCATCCGCTGACCGTCTCCCATTTGAATACCTACAAACTGCCGCACAAGCCATTGACTACCCCATATCTATCCTTATTAACAGAACCATCTCTGAAGGCAAAATCCCTACCATATGGAAAGTATCCCACATTATCCCTCTACATAAAGGTGGAACTTTAATTGACCTCACTAACTACTGACCCATTGCCTTACTCTCCCCATTAGCTAAGATAATGGAAAAATGTATTCACAAACAACTACTCAACCACCTTCTACAAAATAACCTACTAGCCAACTGCCAACATGACTTTAGACCATTCCATAGCACTACTACTGCTCTTCTCTCCTTTACTGACTCTATAAACAAAAACCGCAATAATAACTCCTTTTCCTCTGCACTATTTATAGACCTGTCAAAAGCCTTTGATATGGTTAATCATACCCTACTTCTTGAAAAACTAAAGTACCATTCTCTCGATCTACAAGCATTACAATGGTTCAGATGTTATCTTCAAAATAGACAGCAAGCTGTACTCTGGGATAACAATTTGTCTTCCTTACTTCCTGTAAATATTGGAGTCCCTCAAGGCTCTATCTTAGGTCCACTTCTTTTTTCCATATTTATTAACGACCTCCACTTGAACATACCCCATGCCACTTGCATTCAATATGCAGACGACTCTACCTTAATCTGTACTTCCAACAACATAGGCTCCCTCCAGTCCCTAACCCAAACTGTATTCCAAAATGTAGAAAACTGGTTCATGCAACATCACCTTCTCCTTAATCCTAAAAAAACAAAACTACTGCTTTTTACGCCAACTCATAAGTCACCCACTCCATTCTTCTCTATAACCTCTAATAATGCTACTAACATAGCACCAGATACTACCACCCGCCTACTAGGTGTCACAATCGACAATCATCTTAACTATGATGACCATATTAACTCCACCATAAAGTCTGTCAACAAAAAACTTGGTACCCTCTACAGAATTAAACCCTTCCTTACCCCCTCAGCCAGGAAAACTATCGCACAAACCCACCTCATTTCTACCCTTTTCTATGCCTCTGCTATATATACTAACCTATCTAAAAACAACATCTCTAAACTTTCTACCTGCTATAATAGTATAGCTAGATTCATCACATGCTCTCCCTTTAAAACCCACCACTGCCTTAACCTTAGACAACTAGGATGGTTAGAAATACAGAACCATATACTCTGTCAACAGTTACTTATCACACAAAAGATCCTACACCACCCCAATGATACCCCCATCCTCTCTAATCTGATCTCTCCATATAAAAATCTGGCTACACTACATTCTGCAAATAAACTCCTTGTCTCCTCAATTAAATCTAACAACAAAGCTGGTGATTCACTTTTCTCAAACACTATAGGGAAAAACTGGAATCAGCTCCCTCCTGAACTATCTACCCTAGCATCTGCATCTCAATTCAAAAAACACATAAAAGAACATCTAAAAACTAAGTGGCTTTGTCCTTGTGCAAACCCAGACTGAAACTTTTATTTCACTCCTGTTCTTACCCTCCCCCCCCAACTCTTTGCCTCCAAAACTAGTTACTTCTCTTCTTGCTTTAATCTTAGTAATATGATAAAATTTAAGAACTTTAATATTTCTACACATACCCTAATTCTATCTAATGCATTTGTTTATTTATATTTAGTTTAACTTTTACCTGAATGTTTATAGTCAATATTTTTTAATGCCATTTTACTTTTCTCCTTTTACCAATGTTACCATAGTACTGTTACCTTACATGACTTTATTTCACTTGTTTCCTTTTTTTTTTATATTGTTATTGCTTATGCTTGGAGCTTTTCTCCCCGGGCCTCTACTGAAAATGGACATGTATCCAGTTAGACTAGCCCGGTCAACAAATGTAAAATAAAATAAAATAAAAATAAAATAAAAACTCCACTGTGGACCCTCATCAGACCACTAATAGAGTATGATGCACCCTTTTACATGTACTCATCAGACACCTGCAGCAGCTGGAGAGACCTCAGAGGTTTCTCACTAAGAAAATATAGGGACTCTAGACCATGGCCTACATGGGCAGGCTGAAAACCCTATCACTTTACTCTGTATCTTATAGGCTCCTGAGAGGTGACTTGTGCCATTCCTATAGGACAATCTCTGACCCTGCCTAATGGAAATGCTGCACATCTACAAGTCAAATGGTACAAGAGTCACTCACTGTAGGGGTCTCAACCTAGCCTGTGACATTAACAGAAAATGCTGGAGAGACAGATATGTCTCCCGGAGACTGTCGCTTCTCTGGAACAGACTTCCTATTCACATAAAACAGATCTCCTCACTGACCCTATTCAAACACAACCTTGATAATTGGATGTGAGACTGCAAATTCACCCCTGGAGTGACACCCATGTCCCTCCTGGACAGGGGTAGCCAGTGTTGATCACAGATCCACTTTATTCATAACTTTGTTTTGCGAACTACCCAAAAAGAACAAATGGGGATACTTGGGATTAACATGGTTATGCTTGTAAAGGCTCTAGGGCTACTAGCCTAGTAACCTTCTACAAACCTATACAGTGTTTCTATATTCAGTTTCATCAGATATCAAAACACTCATGATCACCATTTGGGATTTTACAATAACTGATTTTATTACTGGGCATGCATGCTCTTATCATATATATAATAAAGCTTTTTTCAACATTTTTTGATATGCAGACTAGGACCAAATTCCAAATCATAATAATTTTTAAACACAGTAACTTACATTGTATTTTACAATAAAATAAATGTTTTAACAACTATTAATGGTAGTTACATAGTTATTAAAATGACATAACAACTTTGGTGGACCTTAGCGTTAAACTGCCATCAATAAAGTATGATTAAATGATTATACTATTTAGAAATAATCTAAAATTCTAATGTTATCAGTAAAGCTATCTTCCCCAAGTCCTATGCAACAGTTTACATAACTAGGAAGTCCCTGCAACCTGCACACACCTGGTGAAAGTGGCTGTTTGATATCGAACAGACATGACACTATTAATTTAGTTACAGCTGCTTCAAGCATTTCAAACAGTTATAAATTGTTCTCTTCATCATTCCAGTTTGCTGCAGTTCTAGCTGTTCTTCATGGTACAGTTTAACAACTGCTTCAATAACTTCAGCAGCAGGGGGGGAACAAAATATAAAAAACAGCCAGTATGTCAAAGAAGCCAGAGCTTATCACATGGAGGTGAACGAGAGGAAAGGGTATTTTTAGTAATAGTAATAATACACAAGTAGGTTAATATTGCAAGTGTGAAACAGAGCAAGTTGAAGAAATGAGACTAGGGTATGTACAGAAAGAAATACTAACACAAGAAGCAAGTGCATACAGCTCTGACAGTCTAATTCCTAAGTGCTACAAACGAATGTATAAAGACTTATTACATGTGTTAGGTTATAATAAAGACTTTCAAGATTAATGCTTTTGAGAAGAGGCTAATACATATAGGTTCACAGCATCATAGGAGTGTACTAGGCTAACAACTTCTGGGGCCTTTTTAAGCCTAACCATGTATCCCAAATCTCTGACAAGTTCTGGTACCCTTGGTAAGTATAAGCAGACCCCTGGGAGATGAACCATTACAGGCTGCCTTTGTCTATTGGAGAAATAGGCGCTAAGCCAGAGATGACATTCCTGTCCCCCATCCATCTGTGCAAGTTATACTTGAATTGGGTTAGGAAGGAATTCTGTTTCACATGGATGAAGAGTCTGTTCCAGAGAAGGGGTAGTCTCTGGGATACATACCTGTCTCTCCAGCAGGTCCTATTTATATAATAGGCAAGTTTAAGTCTTTAGAACAGGTAATTCTGGTGCTGTTTGTTTTGTGAATGTGCAGGAGGTCCATCAGTGTGGGGTCCAATAATGCTTTGTATGCCAGGCATAAA
Organism: Protopterus annectens; assembly: GCF_019279795.1. Taxonomy (NCBI): domain Eukaryota; kingdom Metazoa; phylum Chordata; order Ceratodontiformes; family Protopteridae; genus Protopterus; species Protopterus annectens. The sequence continues at coordinate 150,070,293 of NC_056729.1, read as the reverse complement.
TCTCTCCTTAACAGACTGTAGGAGACAGACTACAGTGATAGGGCTCTGAGCCAGTCTGCACAGGACATGCTACTTATGACCTGTACGGTTTTAGTGCTGTTCCAGTTGGATGTGTATGATTAGGTACATACTGAAGGGGGCATTGTAGTCAATTATAGATCTGATGAACGCTGAATACAGTGGAACAATGACATCCTTGGACCTAGATTCCATAGCTTTGTTTATATGCACAACATAGAATGATTTTGTATCTGTTGTAGACACATGATGGTCAAAGGCTAGATTGCTGTCTATGTTTGTTCACAAGTGCCTGACTACTGTTCCAACTTTTAAAGGTGCGTTGTCAATAGGACAGTTATCAGGGGTGGATGACTTCCCAAAGTATAGTATTATGCATTTCTTTGTCTGTATCAGACTTTCCTGGAGGACATTAGTGTTGGTGTGGGATTGTATGGTTGCTCCTAATTTGCAATCATCTGCAAATCTGATCAGCTAAAGGCCCTTTATGTTGGCCCTGTTGTCAGAGAAGTAGATGCTTAAAAAACAGTGATCCCAGGACCAGTTCCTGAGGGACTCTGCTGGTGAGTGGCTTCTTTGTAGAGGTGGACTCCACATTTTTAACTTTTTGGGTCCTGTCTGTGAGCCAGTTGGCTATCAACCAGATGACATAAGGGTTTATACCTAAGCTCTTGAGTTTTCCAACAATGCCTGAGGGTATTGTGTTAAATGCCTTGGCCAGATCAAGGTAGGAAGTTTGAACAGTTTTCCCCTTGTCCATTGCCTTAGTGGCCTTCTGAAAGAAGTCCACCAGGTTGAGTAGGGATGACCTGCTCTTGACAAAACCAAACTGGATTGGCTGCAGTGTCTGGAAGTTTTCTATGTCATTATCACTCATATTTCCATGATAATTCTTGCCATGGCTTTCCATATGAGAGCAGTGATACTTATGGGTCTGCAGTTTCCAGGGTCTGTAGATGGCCTACCTGTTTGGAAGCTATGGTTAAATAGTGATTCCAGAGTGCCTGAGATGTTATGCTTCATGGCATTTAGACGTCTGCTTGGGATATTGTTGCTTTCCATCGATGCAGTGTTCCTGGCCTTAGAAAATGGCATTTAGAACTTGTTCTCTAGTGATAGTTGTGGAAGTTATATTTGATAGTATTTTCTGAGGGGTAACACTATAGTCTATTTTTTTTTTGCTTGTAGGTTTGCTATATATTCTAGCTCAGTATAGGTGGCTTCATTTACAATGAGCTCTGCACACAATTGAGAATTGCCGTTGAGGTTGTAGACATAGTTAAAGAATGCCTTGTGGTTGTCCTTGCCTGGGAGGTCCAATTTACTTCAAATATGGCTTTGGAAGACTTTATTTCTCCTCTGAGTTTTTTGTTTATTTTTGATGAGAGTGGTTTTATCCTGCTGGGTGCT